>NC_071979.1:20941029-20954703 GCF_026283585.1 Hylaeus volcanicus
CCACGTTCTCACGATCGAACTCGTTACCTTAAGGGCACGACGTGGAATTACTTAAGAGGTGATAGGCGTCAGCGGTAAAGTCTGCACAGCGGACGAGTCTCCGGCGCGCGAAGAAAAGGTCTGAAATCGTTTTACGAGGGTACTTTTAAAACAACTTTACGAGAACACCGGCGGAATTTCGAAATAAATTTGCATCAGTTTTACTGCCCCTAATATACATAACTACCACTGTTTGGCACTGATACTCGGTAGCTCCTCCAGTCCACTGGCTGCAACGAGTGTTTGTAATATGATGCAAGACCGCCCCGGTGTTGGAAGAAAAGATGCGCGCTTTTGGACTCTTTACAACCGGCGCGAGGTTGCGCCTGCTTGGTAAACTTGGTAACACGAGTTGCGAAAAGCCTCGGCCTAATTTATCGGCACGTAACAACGGGAAAGTTTGTCTTGCGAAAACTTTCTTTTTTCGCCGTGTCCCCGGAATCGACGCTTAAGAGGCACTCTTTTATTTTCGTGGCAATATTCATGATTCACTTGCAGTCGAAGTGATTGATTAAGGGTACATAGAGGGTACGAATATTTATGGTATTGACTGTAAATCTAAACAATAATCCATGTTCCTGCATTTTTAATTTGGTTTCTTGATTCTCGAACACCAATCGTGGCAACGTTTCGGTAATAAAATGATTGAAAGTTCAAACCGAATAGCCTGTAAAGTAATTGGTCGTCTAGGGTTTAGCGACACGGTATCAAATTGCAAATTGGCCCCCCGGAGGCGAAAACGAATTCGACATGCCAACTTCACGGGTTTCTCACCGTCGAGTACACGTTTATCGACACGCAACGCCAAAACGGTTACTTACGCAACGGAACGCCACCGCCGCGCGTCGTTACATAAAAATTCAATTACGCGCAGTTAATGAATCCACGGAGAAACAGGCACCGCTCTCCCGCGCAAGAATGTCTCCCAATTAAGAGATAAAACGAAAAGAGCGACAACGCGGGGTTGGGGGGGGGGGGGCAGGAAATGCATCGTTGGCTGGGAATGAAATTTTAAAGTTTAATCGCGAAATTAACCGTGTGTTTCGCAGTCGTGGCTTTTCAGCTGGCCACGGTAAATTACTTGTTTTTCGCTAAATTCCACTCATTCCCTGTGCCTCGAACAAGCATGATTTTGTAAGCTGTGTCGGTAAGAAAACGCAAGAAGAAGCATAAGAAGATGAAAAGTTCTTACAAGATAGGAGACTATAAGAATTTAATAATGAAGACAGTTCTGGTTATTAAAATCATTAGACTCGTGATATGGTTAGCTAGGGAAAGAATAGTTTCAGTGTTCAGTGTTCAGTTTGAATATTATTATACTGTCCACTCAGGCATTGAGCTTTCGCTATTACTAAAATGTCTACGTTGTTGATAAGGTAGAGGTAGAAACTAACACAAGAATAGGACCCCAAAGATAGAAGCTACCTCGAGGGTTTTATCAAAATCCTCCAAGATCTACCAGAAGGGTTAAAGAAAGAAACCTACCCAAAAGTCTCAAAGATTTTTGCTCCTAAATCGTATATGCATCTCTAAAACTCTTTCTGGAGCTACATTTTTTTTCTTCCACATCTTCTATCCGATAACGATACACTCAGGCACTCTAATCGCCTCCAATAAACAAGCTGGCCGGGGCTGGTGGAGCTGAAGCCACCCGCAACGAACTCACGTGGGTATCCGTTTCCAATTTGAAGGAACGCGGTGCTCCTGTCCGCGATGGAACGTAGAGGGAATTTCGGCCATTCCTCCCGTCTTTATTAAGGCAGCTCATCTATAATTCACCGAGTGGCCTAGACGGGCTGACAGTGCCGGACTCACCAGCCGCATAAACACACGGCATCTCGCGCAGAGGCTCGTGTACGCCGGTGTGTGGCATGCATTGCAGTTGTCAGCTCTAGTCAACGTGTAATTTACTATCTTGCCTCGGCTCAATGCAGCTGCACCCGCTGCTCGGAACCTGGACCACCGACCACCGTCTGCCAGCCAGAACGTCGGCGCTAACGGCTACCGGGAGCCCCCGAACATCGGCCGCACCGCTGTTGCCGTATTGCCGTTGTTGCTGTCGCTAGTTGCGATCCAAGTGGGCGATAATGGCCAGCCAGGTACTACTGACCACTCCGAACCAGCACAGTGGAAGGTTCCCCCATAAACTAACTGCTACATCCTGATTACCGCTTCGCCATTAGTTCGCGGAGATGTTTGACCCTCGCGCGGATGCGGTTTCGGGTCTTCCAGGACCCTTGTTTATGGAAGGCGTCACGGTCGACGTTGCTTGGGTAATATGCTCGTTTGGGATTGGAGTGGTTCTACTTTTTACGATAGGTAAACATGGATTAAGTTTTGGGGTGGTAGATTGTGAGGGGGTTCCTTCTGTTTATTGTAATGTTAAATAGTAATCGGGATCCCTAGGGAGGCTTCTTTTTGTGCAAGACAAATTTCTGAAAAATGAGAAGGACAATCTGTTGAAATAAAGTAATCGTTGGAGGTAGGTTGAAATCGGAATAGACAGATTGAGTTACTACTTCGTCAGATGTATTTACATAGAAGTAACGGAATAGAAAGTGAATTATAGCTCGATTATTAGCTGGAGCAATATTATTATGCAATATTATTGCTTAATTATACGTCATAGATAGTGGTTATAGTTGTTATAGTGGTAGCGTCATAGTGGTTCGTTGATAGTGATAACACGCTGATATTCGTGAGCTGGTTAGAAGTTAAACGATATTGTGAAATGCAGATCAGGTTCGATGTAAATGATATGCGAATAACAATATATCACAAGTAAGTATATGTTGTCAGACAAGTAACGAAAACGATATGGCAGTTGACAGCAACATTCAGGTTTATAATCAAGTTTGAAAGGATATATTTCCATTTAAAAGTAGCTATAAAAATAATTTTAAGTTTTCTAGAAAAGAAAGGTATTTTGTTTAAGAATTGTAACACAAAAGTTTCTTAATGTTATTGACAAACGTTTCTAGGAACCTTATTATTAGCTCCTGAGTTATTACATCCAGTTCAATCTGCGCTTCTACGTTCACTTAGAGTTACCTCCACAGAGCAGGAAGTGAACCGGATTCAGATTATTGGCTGCAACGAGGCTATGGCGAAACTCTTACATAATTACTTATCATGGTTATATTGGAATCGGGTACTTAATAATAATAATAGGACGAAAAGTTCACTAGGTCATTTGATCGATGAGACACCATTGCAGTAAAATGTTATGAAATAATAGACGGTGCCTTGATTTGAAATACTTTTATATATATTCTTAAAAAACGCTTCGGAAATTTTGTGCATTAAAATGGCATTTTCAATTAATGTTTATACTCAGAGAATATACATAGATAATTATGATAGATAAACGATTGTAATGATTAAGTATAAGTGGGAAAAAAATTATCCGATCTTACTGTTTTTAGAGGGAAATTCTGTGAAACCATCTGAAGCGGAGAAGCGATACTCAACATTGCGCGGTAATAAACCTTACTCAGCATGCGTGTTTTTTGCATACTCCTCAAGTGAGTCAGTCACTGCCAGGCAGCTGGTGTAAGCAGTTGTGTAACGCGTGCTCGTCATATTTTCATTTTCACCTCGTGAGCGATGGCTATTCCATCAAGTTTTTTGCCAAAAGTTCGGCAATACCCACACTGAAACAATTCGTAAAATTAGACAGGCTTTCGATCGCGATGCTTCAAAGTTCCACACTAGAACTTCACTAGTTTACCAGTTTCAACGCTAGAAAATTACTCAGTTATTGACGATTACTCTAATTTCAAGGATGTAGTATGTTCTTCATTCCAAGAGTCTCTCAACACCTATTTGTCTAACATTTCCAATCACAAAACCATGAATCCATAGGCCCTCCCTGCCAACACTTACAAACATACGTAAACAATTACTACCCATTTCTTCCCAAGATCAGCGGACTCCCAACCACCGGCAAGTTGTTTCCTTCGCCCGATGTACTTCGTCTCGCCATCCCTTCAGACTGTTTGCCTATCCAAGACTCCATCCATCTGTTTCTGCGTGATTCCATCTCCTTTTCTCTTTTCTTGCACGAGCGGCGCGCAACGCTCGGTTGAAATGTCGTTTGCTTTGCGAACCGGTCCCTTACATTCGTAACCGTTCGTTATCGTTAGTTCCGCTTGGCGAGGCGCGTTCACAGCGTAAACACGTACGTACGTAGCTACGTAAGCCCGTGTGGCGAGAGGAAGCGAGACTGGGGGCTGACAGCGAGCACGAAGCGAGGTTTGAGAGCGCATTTCGGAGGAAGGTGTGGCCGCATCGACTTCTCCCATTCGTTACCTTTGCCGCGAGGACGTGCGAGCGCGTCGAGTCATGTTTACGAACGCAAATAACGCCGTTGCACCAACTTTTTCTTCCAGGTCTCCTTTCAGGCCTCTTTTTTGCACGTAACACGGGCGTTGGATACGAGCACGCTCGCCCATCGATGGCGTCACTGTGGTAATGATCCCTTACACTCGACATTGGCACCTTGGGTACTGGGGCGTAAAAATTCGAATCCATTTCGTACCATTTGGGTTTGAATACAAAAATAAAGCCATCGATATTCTCGTGGAAAACCCTTTATAATATATTTTTATTATTTTTATAAGTCTCCACAAAATTCGCGAATCCTATCCATATTTATTTTGTTTGGCGTCTCACCTTTTAAATTATTTCATTTACCTTCCTACCGAACTATGAAAATCAACCAATGGTCGCATAGGTGCCTTCTATTTGGAGGCCCATAGTTGGAGCTACGCAGGCAATTATTGCACATGAAAACGCACACGTGCACGGAGATGCCAGGTATTTATAGGATGTCGTTACGTAAACCGTCGATATCTGCCGTTGTTTTCACTTTTGTTTACAGGGACATCAAATGGGCTTTACCTGGGCATTACCCATTTCAAGGCGCGACCTATAAATTTCGCCTACGAGTCTGTAGCGTAAATAAATAACCGTATCGATTTATCCGATATTTATTCACGGAATAAATATATGCGTCGACTACGACACCGTGCTGTTTGGAGGCCAGGTTTTTGGAAAATTTGTGGAACTTTTATTCCAACGAACGTCACGAAAAACGCGCTCGTTGTAAGTTTATCGCAAGCGGAATCTTTTTCTTTATTTATGGCTAGATCAAGCCCTCTCGATCCTAAATTTTTTCCTTTGGGAGAAAAAAAATATTCCGCGTCGGTCTCGAGTCATTTGGAGTTCAATAAATGTAACGAAAGTATAAAATTTTAATAATTTTAACAATTAAGTAATAGCGTAAGTAATAAATTTGACATTTTGTGTGAAATATGATACGTTTCATAATAAAATTTTATGAGAGATTTCATTATTCAATTCAGTATAAAGATATATATTTTTTTATAAGACATAGGTTATTTAACACTGGTTAATTTGCTTGTGTTATCTACATTCTTATCCTCTCGATCTTCTCACATTTTATAGTTTGCGCTTCTGTAAATATTTTACACGATATTACACAACATCTCATTCCCATCGAGATCCCCTTGATCGCTCTATCGCGTTAGTATCGCGATCATTATAATAGGCCTGCGTGTCTACATA
Organism: Hylaeus volcanicus; assembly: GCF_026283585.1. Lineage (NCBI taxonomy): Eukaryota > Metazoa > Arthropoda > Insecta > Hymenoptera > Colletidae > Hylaeus > Hylaeus volcanicus. Next base: position 20,946,658 of record NC_071979.1, read on the forward strand.
ATACGATTAGGATCATCGTGTGCAATATTCTAACACGTATTATCATAGCATTCTGTATATATGTCTTGCCAGACACTATCATAGTTTCAAATGGTCTTGAATCAACTTATACTCTGTTTCTACACTTTCTTAATTATTTTTCTTAAAAATATTTTCTCTTAAGTAATTTATCTAAAAGCAGAGGAAAACCAACACGTTGCTAACCAACTACGGAATCATCCCCATTCGACTGTCATAGGTCAACAAATTTTTTCTTAATTTAAAAATCCGTATCACACGACACCCCGAGTGCAATCGTCTCTCCGCATCGATGGATCTCGACTATCTTGCTTGCACAGGTTCCGAATATACTTTTACATAATTCATCGCGAGCGCCGCTCTTTTTCACGCATTGAGGGAAACATCGGCGGCGGAATAAAGAGCGCTGGAAGGAAATTCGCGATAGGGTACGCGGCGCTACCTGCACGGATTCGTAGGCTACCGTGCCGTCTGCCAATTTTCGTACATCGATATATCGCGAAAGGAACGATCGCTTCAGGATAGACGTAATGAATAGCTCGGATGGAAATTCACCGGATCGGATGGAGGCTCTAGTGGAAGATAGTCGATAGATGTAGCGACGGGGGGTAGGTACGGGTGCAATCAGCGCGATGATAACCAGTATTACCACGTCAACTCGACCCATCTCGTGGATCTTGGTGGCATAGTTCGCTCTGCGTTGAATTGGGTTGAATCATACGTAATTGTCGATTTCTTGTATCGACTTCATTGCCCTATGAAAAGTTGGACAAAAGAGTTTAATGCAAAATCTATTTCCTGTTATTATCACTTTAATTATTGGATTACTTAAAAATAGTCTGCAACTTAGGAGAGGATTTTGTACAGTAATATGAGGTGCAGACATTAATTAATAAGTACGTAGGTCAAATTGATTCGTTCGGTAGTTTTAGTGTCAGGGCAAAGAGGAAAACGGATCATTAACCCTCTATGGGCCCGTATAATTTTCAAGTCGCATGCTAATACATTGACATTTTACCAAATAATTTTAGTTTTCCTACAAGATAACGTATACGGCTTAATTATATAATATCTCTGATGACCAATAACGATATTGGTAACGTTTGGCAGTGCCATCAACCTAAAATATTACAGTTAATATATGTACATATATACCATCCTAAAAATTAATAAATTTTCAATTTTACCCAAAACACGAGAATTTTTGAAAAAATATTTCTAACTCGATGACCTGCATTTATGCCCCAACTGAATATTTGCGACGCGGTCGAGCGGATAGCATGACGCGTTAGGGTCGATGTATCCCGCATTATTTATCTCCGTGGCGGGCCCTGCTCGACGATACAACAAAATAGAAATCGGACCGCGCGGCCCTCGAATATTCGCACCGTTGGTTTTTGAGTTCAGCGTCGGCCATCAATCGTGGGAACGCTGCGGCGTGATTAATTTTGCTGGATCACCCCGGCCGCTGAAACGCGGCGCGTCGCACAATTCCTGTCGATGACAGAATACGTCCCTTGTCAATCGCTACTTCATTGAATATGTTTAATAGCCGCGAGTCAGCGGCAATTGATCGACTCGACTTAGTTTGATGGATTTGGCGACCGCGTTGCTATGACGGACGTATGAAGTTCAAACGAGTCGGATTTGTAGAAAGATCGCCGAGTGGAGAGGCAACGACGGTGTCAACGACGTCATACTATCGACAGTCGTCGTTTTCGATTAATTTGGCGAGCAGATAAATCATTGAAACGCGATTAGACCGTATTTTATTGATAACTTCGTCAATGGTTGACACTATTCTAGATGTGTTTGAGACGTATTCGTCATATTTTCATAGTTTATAACTTTCTCCTGGAATATTTTTCTAATAAAACGTGAAATTTGTATTCTTTTATACGTCATGGGGTATCTAATTTAAATATTTAGTCGTTTATTTTCCTGATGTTTTGCATTATTGTTAATAAGATACGTAACCGTCTCATTTACCACTTAGTTCCGAAGAGCGATCCTCAATCCTAAAAATAATCGAGGATTGCTTATTCATCTTCAACGGTAATACCAACTGAGCCTCAGATGGAATAATTCAGAAACTGCAAACGTTTACGTCCCAAGGCATCCGTCGAATGGTTTCGGAACACTTTCCCGTACAGATGCGCTGGATCATTCATTCAAATGCTTGTCCATCTAGGTTTATGGACCCGGTGGTTCTGGAAGTGTGCAGGTGTCAGCGATTTTACGAGCCTGCTGCCCCCTTTCATGCTCTTGTCAGTGACGGTGCTGGCCGACGCTCTTAAAAGGGGATGATCCAAGATGTCTTCCAATCAGCGTAAACAGGTCTCGGCATTGGCGTCTAAAAACTTTTCCCCGACGACCTGGAGTAAGTCGAAGGCAGTTCGTCACGAGACATCGATCTATGTATTTCTTGTCGCACTTTCATCAATAGTCAATGAATTAAACTCGATTGCCTCAACGTTTTTTTCGCTTATTTTCCGGTGCTTCATGCTTTCGTAGACTAGCTGTGTTACACACAATATCATACTTTAAAGAAATACTACAAACTTTGGTAAAATTGATTTTTAGATAAAATTTTATGATAATTATTAAAAAATAATTTGTTTAAATAATACTTCAAATGCATCCTATTTTACAATTTCTGAAAGTTTCACAAAAATTGCTTCATAAATAACTAAATTATGATGATTTTGGTAACGTACAAGTTTGCCAAAAAACGCGCGGTCCTAGGCGCATGTCTTACAGATTTCTTAGCGGTCGTTAACGTGTTAAATCCTCTGGTCAACACAGCATAGTAGAAAGTGCATCATAACACGATTCGAAGGCAGAATTCGATGATTAATGGACCGATGCACCAAGGAAAGGGTGACTTAGAGACTTATCGAGTAAACGTGCTCAACTTGCACGGAAATCTTGCAACGTCATAACTTTTGTCTTTCTCTCGCGCGTTTAAGTTGCTCCTCCCTCCCTCCATTCGAGGCTTCTCTCTCTTTGAGCGTAATATTTCCGCCTATTCGTTTCCATACATTCGCAATGGTGCTTGGTGTATACGCGAGTCCATTTTCCGCGTCTCTCGAAAGTAATATGGCCCCTACCCTCGACACGCACCCTATTTATTTCCGCACGAATGCCCAGAGACGGAAATAATGATTTTAATAATACCTGAAACCTTCCGCAGCGAGAGGATGTCCCACAATTACATCAAGACCATTGTTTTAAAAAGGACCCGTTCAACACATGAGAACCATTAAATAAAATTTTACCGCGCTTGCCAACGCGGAACAAAAAAAAAAAAAACGCTTCATCCATCGGGACGATCCATTTCCATTTTAACCTTCGAACATATAGTAAATGCAATTTTATTCTCGATCGGAATTTCGCCGATTTGTTTCGCCCAAAAGTATTCGTGCCTCGTACTCGAGTATTCAATCGAATTGCTTGTAACGCCATTTGCAATGAGTTTTTCATTTTTTTTTTTTCATATTGGTATTGATTTCCCGACGAAGCTTTGGAATATTTTTCGCCTAACGATAATCCGATTTTCAGTAAAATTGCTGATGGTTTGCTGTTAAAAACAGAAAAAATGCGAATTTCGTCTTATTTCTTATATTTTGTTTGTCTTTGTTTGTTTTTCGCGTGTGACATTATTTTTTTAGCACGATTACCGGATCTCGAGTTGTTTTCTATGCCATTAGTCACATTTTGATGGAAGTTCACCGCACTGGATATTTTCTCTCGAACTGGTGGACTTTAGGGTTAAGCAAACCCTGCGTTTTCCACTTGCTGAGATAGAGCACATGGCGGAATTCCCACGAGCCACTCTTTTACGTCACGTGCCTCGTTTCTTTCGTTCCTCTCCTCTAGTTTGTTAAATGAAATAATACGTCCTCGTATCTCACGAACATTGGTTAGTTACCGTTTACTGAGATATAGCTTTCTGTTTAGAAATTAAAAATGTACGAATAATAACATATTCATCACTGAAAACTAATTTTTACTGTTTGGAAACTTTATGTACATAGTTGTTTTCCACCTTTGATTACTTCTTAATTTGCAATAATAATGCTCAGAAATAACTCAAGGAGGATCAAGTCTGAACTCATTCCCATCTAAAGAATCTATACTTCCATAAAAATCAAATTCACCTGATTCTCTTCCTCGACTCCAGTGTAAAAATGACCCCTCGATAGCGAAAATCGCCTTGCACTCCCATTCGGTGGATATTCCGGTGGTTCCGTTAAGTGCAATACGCTGAGTGCCCTACTCTTTCTTCCGTCCTCTCCCCCCCAGGAACTTCGTCCCTGTGAGGTCCACTCAAGAACTAGTTAGACCAAGACCAGTTTTTATTAGCCGTGAGAACAGAATCTATGAAAACCTGCATCTGCCCTGTTTTCGAATAAGGAAAGATGATGTCTCGGACCGACGGATACAAGAGGAGGTGGGGTTGGGGGATTTGAGGTGGGAGAGGAAGTTGCTGGACCATGTCGACTGCTTCCCAAGCCAGCCGAAGTGGACCTATCGACTCGAAACGAGTGTGCTCGACGTTAAAATCCCGGTCGCTGCTCCCGTTTCTCAGGCCCTCCCCGAACACCCCCTTTCCGCCCCCACGGCGAGCTCTTTCCACCGTCATCGCTCTCTTGCTTTGCGCCCACCCCCTCTCCCTATAGTCGCCACCCTCTTTACCACCCTCTATCTGTCTTTCTTCCTGGTCCGTTCATTCGCCCATTCGTTTGTATTGGACGTAAACGATGCAATGGGTGGACATGGTCCAGCAAATCCGAAATCCCCTTTTCCTCGATATAAAGCTTTACCTCTTTTTTCGGCTTTGACCCTCCGTCGAGCGCGACTTCGCGCCAATACTTTCTGCGAGCAAACCGGCCGGCACAAGTATCGGGGGCTACCGGCGAAATCGACTTGCATCCGAGGGGATCCGATGAAAGCTCAAAAATCGAATGCTCGAACGTGGTGGACCGTCCAACGGCGTTGTCGCCCCTTGGCGACTTTAAGGACACTTTTCACTTTCGCTGGTGGCAACCGCTTGTTAGTTATGTTATCGGTGAAGCTAATCGAAGGGCTGTCAGACATCAACATATGATTTTTAATATATACTTAATAAGATAATTAAGATAATTACTATTTTCAACAATCTTATACGCATGGGGACGAGTAAGTAATACTGATCCAATCAAATTTGATTATTGGAACTACATATGTTGTTTGGTGCAAATAAGCGTATGCGCGCGGCGAACCGACTGTACTTATTGGTACACTGCGCGCAACAGTATAACACTATTTCAGAGTTGAACAGGTACTCCGACTTTTCTGGGTAAACTTTACTTGATAATTACAAACGATACGGGTTATTCGTTGCACCGCTAAAGAAGAGTAAATATTCTGTCCGAACGCTTTGAGGTCACAACACAAAGGCATAACGTTACATTGTTTCTATAGAAAAAGGCGGTTTCAATGCGGTTCCATTGGTTCGATACCGAAACGGAATAAAACGTCATTGACGATTACCTTTTACTTAGTTCCAGAAGTTCTGCTGGCGTGTGGAATGTTTAACGTTTGTTCGGAAAATCGGTCAAAATTGAAACCGAATCCTTTTTAATTAGCGGATTAATTACCGATCAATGAAAAGTTTGTAATTAATGGAATTTCGAGAGGTAGGAGGAAACTGGAACAATGGAAATATCTTTTGTCCGCACGCGTTCAAAGATTCGACGAATGAATGTACAGGATTCAAAGGAAGGTACAGTGAGACGAAATTGTGATATCGATTATATTACGCGTATGGTGTATCATTTGTTATATAACAATTCCGAATGGATTTATTAGGAAGATTGAATTTCCTAATTCTTCCATTTACGACTGAATTTATAAATAGATGCACAATTTAAAAAAGAAAATATTCCTTCATCCGTTCAGCAAATGTCGATGTCATCTCGCAAAATGTTTCTTTGAAAAAAACGTTCCTGAAGATTTGGTCATTTATCTGAACCATTAATAAATATATCTCAGAAAAAAAATGTATAGATCAAGTTCAATACTTGTACCGTAAAATCATTCTTTGTTTTGTATTAAAATACGTATTTAAATGTTGAAAAAAAAAAGTTTTTGAAATTTAGCTTCGACAACTACCCCCTTAAGATGATTATTTTCTTTCGCTTGGTAACGCGAGGGGTTGCGCGCCACTGGTATAGATAATGGCGGGACAAGATAGTCGATAGGGATAGCGTATATCCCGCAAGGAAGTGACAATATTATTCTGTTTCAGGGTGTGACGGGCGACCGGCTGGCCGGGGGCGCCGCACACCTCCTCCATCTCTTCTTCTTCTTGCCACGACCACAACACACAATGTAACAACAACCACCACTACTAGAGTCGTCCGCGCGAACCACGTTCTCAATGTACTCGATGTGGTACGTCACCATAACCCCTACTCGGTGTCTGTGAAGATATGTCATCCTTATTAAGTTTTAACGTGTTTCACTTTTACGTTATCGTGTCTCACAGTTAGTGCTCCTCAGTGTTTTAATGAGAAACTCGTACGACGGCCCGCAGCGACGATGTATACCCAGCTCCTCGGTGTTGTTGAACCGCACGTAGAGCGAAGAGTGCACTGTGAACAATTAACTAGACCATATTAAATTAGTCGTCGAGTACGCGGTGGAATGCTGCCTATGTTTTTATATTGTTTCGAGGGGTCTTTACAGCGCGGTCTGATAATTACGCGTTTCATTATCTGCCGTCTACATTCAGGTACGGAGAGCAAATTTTCGTTCGTTGTATTCGTTTACCCTTAATTAAACTGCACCGTCAAATTCCGGTTTCACGTGCGATATATGTATATATATGCACATTAATGAAGTCTGTGCGTTGAGAATTGTTCGGAAATACTTGGAAATCTTTTTCAGTTTTATTTTCTGATTTTTTTCGTTTCGAGAAAGATCGTTCGTTTGAAATTTTAACGCAACACTTTTCGCGAGTAATATCGTAGCGATTGGCAATTCCTTAGTTTGTACGACGGTTAAGTATTTTTGTGGTATAAATTTCACCTGGAAGCAGTGGCATTCTTCGCACACACGTACGTATTTACATGTCATTCAACATTGTGTATACATCTCTATATTCTGTATCTATACATGATATGTGTATACTATGTATATATTACACACATATTATATATATATACGTTATGTTATGGATATGTTGAATTATGTCTTCACTGTTCGCTGAGTTCCGTTACAATGTGACTTGTGGTTGGTTTAGTTTCGTTGGTTTATCGATGTTCGATGTTGGCTGCTATTGTTGGTTGTTAGGTGTTTAGTGGTCACTCTGTGTTGGTGCTCACCCTATCGACTCTTCCTTGTACCCGCAACCCTGACAACCTGCAACCTCATCCCCTCTCTCCCTACCCCGCCCACCCTTCACGAACTCGAATCCCGAAACTTAATGTTAGAAGTTACAATGACAAGCTTGTCTCCCGCCAGGACGAGTCTTATTCGACGACGGAAAGATCCGCAACACTGTTAATACGTACCAAGCGGACGGGTAAGGTTTATATTGGAAAGTTTCTTTTGCAGACAGCATGCTGTTTTTACGTGTACAGAGAAAAGAATCGGGTGTCGCCCGACGGAGATCGCCGAAACTGAAAGAAAACGAAGCAATATGTCGTTGTACGTTGTCGATATACATATGTATGTTTCATCTAAGGGATGAGCAAATTCAAGGGTCAAAATTCAAACAATCTTACGCATCTATAGAATGAAAACGTTGAAAAATTAATTAAATCAATTCAATAAAGAAATTCACGTAGAACGAAAATAAACCTAGGCTACTGTAGAATAAGTAGAAATGGCGAGCAACGGTTAAACACGTCAACCAAATCACTCGTCTTGTACAAACAAATTTTATTCTACATTTTTTACTCACTTTTACGCGTATAATCACCGTCACCTCTCGAATTGAGGGTTGTGCTGCCTTTTCTTTGTGGTGCAATAAGGAGGAAA
>NC_071979.1:20954713-21102078 GCF_026283585.1 Hylaeus volcanicus
CCCTCAATTGTCATATAACCCGTGTTAGACAAAGAATTCGTCTAAATCGTAAACTGTATGTGAATAATAGATACGTATGCCAACGATTTTTATGCATAATGCGTAGAGGTCTCCTTAACATTTAATTAGAAGCTAGTCCTAACTATTGTTTCTTTCCTCTCGCATGCACATTTCGTATCTCTACATCGTTTTTCACTGTGTCATCATTGTTTCAGTGCACGGAAGGACGCGCGACCAGGCAGTAATACTTTTCATTTATGTAACAGCTGAAATTTCCTCGACTTCCTACAAAAGGCATTAACAATTGAGCGAAATCGATACGTACTCGTGTACATGCGTGAACGACCACAATTTATTTCCGTCAATTTGCATGACAAATATCGATACTGCGATCCTTTTTTCAAGCCGCTCTCAATAATTAAGTTTGTAGGTAAAGGCTGCCGCCACGCATTTAATGAGCTTGGAAAACGATCGCTGTTTGCTAGCGGGCTAAAGGAAGGGGAAAACCTGTGGTCGAAATGCTTCAATTCTTAATGAGATTCGACGGAAAAAAGCGTTTACGGCCCCACGGACGAAACAAATACACGGGTAAATCGCGCAGCAAAAAAGAACCTTACAGTCGAACGAATAACTTTTAACGTCCCATTCGTTGTTGTTTGATTTGCGCGCTTGCACGGCGTAAAGAATATCACGGAGGATGTATTTGTTTCCCAAAGGGACGCGATGCATAGTAATGTTCGTTTAAATACAAGCACGTTGCAAACAATAGCCCGATAAAATACATAGCGAATAATAACGTACATTTTCCAACGATTTATAGAAACCACGAATATCGAACTAAAAATCAAAACAAATTTTCGACATCGCTACATTAAAATCGTAACATTTCAAAGTTAGATGAGTAATAACGATACCAAAGCGAACAAGAATAAATCGCCGAACGCCACGTCGAATTCGTCGATAAAGACCAGACGCGGAGCTCCTTAAAGCGAACCGTAAATCCCCGTACAGTTTGCTCCGTATCACTCACGTGCACTTAGGTCTAGTCATGTAAAACCATTATCTCGATCTGCGTTCCAATTCCGTCGGAATTGTCGAACGTTTTGCTCTATTCAATCTGCTGGCATGGGAAAGCCGGGGGAAGTGTGGCGAGAAAAGGAGGACGTCATGCTGCTCAGGAAACGTCCCCTCCGCGACGTATGCGGGAAAGAAGATATGGGGGTTGGTCCGCAGGAGCCATTTACGTGCTGGCAGGAGTCCTTCGCAGTTTTTCAGCTAGGCCGCGTGGAATTTCGCAAAGGCAATTCGATCCCCGGGACCATTTGGACAATATTAAAAGGTAATTGGATTTCGACCTGGCTAGTTGTTGCCAATGTGCCCGTTCGATCGGCAGGCACGAATGGGGGTGTGGAGAGGGACGGGGGGGGGGGGGGGGCGGGGGCGAGGACGTGTGTGGCGTAAGGGGTGTCGAATCGGGTAGGAAGAGGAAGGTAGCGATGAGGGAGCCTGTACGCGCGTTCGCAGACCGGAATAATGGATAGTCGTTAAATTTAATTGGCACATAATTATCGAGAGTCCAGGCACCAAGCAGATCGTTGCACGCCACCAATCGTCGCAATCCCCTGCATTGCCTCGGCTTTAATATCGAGGAGCCGCGAAATGCAAAGGGACGATACGTGTGTGCCTTCCACTTGTATTTTCCCGTGACAAAAGGCCACCCCTAATTTCCTACTCCAGTCGATCCGGCCGGTCTGGAATCGATTATTCTTCGTGTTCGTTTTGGGTAGAGGTTGAAGGTACCTTTCTCGGGTTTACTAAATGGTCGCAGGGTATACAAGTATTCAGAAATGTTATGATTTCCCGGAAAAAATTAAGAGGACAACCAATGAATGCAATCCGAAGCTGATAACAAATGAAATAAAATGAAGACACATTTCAGAATGTTCTATATATTCAAGTGAAATGAATGATCTGTCAGAGCAGAAGTTTCGATGAACCTTATACCAAGCATTATTACAAGGAATGCTCGAGACAAACAGTTTACATGGACAGACCTATACATTTCCACAGGAGAGAAATGCAGTTGCTTGTGACGAGTGCACCGACGCGAACATCCTTCGCGGTCGTACGTAATATCCTCGATAAATAATATCGAATCGAGTACCGATGTCGCGAAACAGAATTCTCGGCCGATATCCTCCTTAGCGTGGAATAAATTCAGCACCAGGGTAACACCACTTTCGTGCTCAATGTATCGCGAAGGTATGTCAAGTTTTTGTCGGGCGAGAAAGAATTTGAATAATGCAACGATCGCGCGGAGCAGCTAGACTGAGAGAAATGCGTCAAGGGAGACGATACGAAGACGAAGGAAAGAGCAGGCGAACGCGTATAAAAATCTATGAACGTCTTGAAGAATTACGACAGGTCCCACGGGGAATTGAACCGGTATTTCGGTTGCGACGCGACTACTATGCTCCAATAATTATGCATGAGAGCGCGCACTTCACAGCCGCCAATCATCCCAGGGAATACTTGACTATTTACAAACTTTGTGTGGTTGATCGAAAGCCCTAATTCGTGTGCCATATATGCACGTTGTTTGTAGAAATTATATTTCAATACATTCGCGACCGGCAGATATTTTACGTTTCTAATACCGAATATCTAATAGAATTTGAAGTGACGTGAATTCACGTCAGCGGTCGCGAATGTGTTAATAAAGATGAAATTGAACGATATTTTAAATTGGTTTAACTCCTGTTATTTCATTCGATTGTATATTCATTCTGAGGCCTATTGTGTTGAAATATCTCTAAAAGTCTTTTTTGGGGATCCATATCAACTATCCCTAACGCAATTTCGCTAAAAAAGCGAAGCACAGCAACCCCCGATCCTCGACAGGCCATCTCGCGCTCGCGGAGCTCGGATGCTGCGTGGCGCGATTAAAACGCCTAAATATGTGACCGCCCACGGTAAATTAATTTATGAACCAATTAGGGTAGTCGCGTTTAGATACGGTTATCGATGCTGCAGGGTGGCGGCGCTTACGTGGCGTGCTACAGAAGCCCTACGCAGGAACAGAGGGGCTGCCGCGCGATATCGTACGTTCGCTACGATGCCGGCGCGTACCAATAAATAAGCCCGCCGATACCATCTTTCATTTCGATAATTATTATTCGCCGCGGTGTTAATTAATTAAGGACGTAGAACCACGATGCCCGGGCAACGGCGGCACTCGGAATGGAGTGCTCGAACCAGACGAAACACGCGTGCACACGACCATGATCGCGCCTAGGTGATAACTCCTCGTGCTCTCCGGCTAATTACCGTATGGAAGAGCTATCTGGTGACTGCCGTCAAAGCCCTGGCGAAACCCTGGTAAATGCACCTGCCACGTCATTGTGATATTTTAGCCCCCCGGTCGCGGTTTAGCACACCGTTGCGCGGTTTTCGGTGTATCTAATTTTCATTCAACGTTTTCAACTCCCGGGAACAGGAACGCGATGTGTGCGCGCACGAGTGCCCTGGGGGACGGGTCTGGTTAGGCGACACCGTCGAAAATTCGTCTCGAAAAACAATTACGTCGGGGCTTGTGAAAAACGAAACGCTATTCCGAGCGGGTAACCCGTTTAGCTACACGCTGTTATCTTTTGCTGGCCTCGCTCGGTTTTGGGGCGACGAGTACTCGCGGCCCGACGATGGTTAAATTAAGGCGGCTTTCATCGCTGGTGCTCCCGAAAAAAATGGCGTACTTTTAAATACAACGGGAACAGGGTGAAGGGAAAAGGAGCTATTCGTTCCTTTGGTGACGGTTCGGAGCAGTGGTCGTTCATTTTGAGGGTTCTAAGGGCTACTTTGCGAATCTCGTAATTGTAGGTATACCTACTTGTTGAATTATTTGAGTGGGTAGGTTACGAAGAATTATACCTTTCCGGTGTATAGTAGACACAGTGAAAATTTGAGGACTCCATCTAAAACAAAAAAATAATTAAAAATATTTTAAAGATACCATCTTGCTCCATAAAATATAGAATAGACTCGTCGCTAATGACCTTGCAGTCGATGCGACGTAAAGCTTTTATTTAAAAAAAAAAAACTTCAACTTCAAACCAAAATTCAGGAAGTAATAAATAATTCTATTGATACGAATGATGCGTATACATAAATTCCCATCGAGAAAAACATGGGAAAACGACAAGGGTGGTGGACATTTCGAACGAGAGAATTATGAAAGATCGTGCTGGAAGAGGAATGAAACAATTTGCTTTCGGATTATTGCCTTTCGCGATCGGATTTCGGAATTGAGAATTACGATGCTATCGTGATCCTGTATCTCACGGAGAATATGGATCCTGTCCGAATCAATGGACGATGGAGAATTCACTTCGCCGTGCTTCTCGGGATAATAAAATGTTTAAATTATCTCCCGAATCTATATGGAATTTCCATTCCAGGCGAGGCATGCGTGACATCGGCGAGAGGTAAACGTCAGCATCACGAAAGCCCGAGCAATTCGGATGGGAGCCAACGGAGAGGAACTAGAATAATTTATTTATTTAATGCATACCTTTTTGGGTCAGAATCGTATTTGGGCGAGAGGACGTTGGCATTTTTCCCAGGCGACAGGAAAAAATACTATCTCCCTTTTCCGCCGCGTCATGCTTCTCTAAATGTGTAGGTGCTGGACGCCATGCACAACCAGAAGAGCCAGTTGTCGCGGACAGAAATATAAAAACATCCACCGCTACTGGTACTAACAGAGCGAAAGACGTGCCTATTATTATTTGATTATTCAAAGTCCTGTGTTCGCTATACAATTATAAATGACATAATCTAACATCCGTAATTATTTACTTTTGCGACCTCTTTAGAATGTACCAATCCTCTCCAGATTAATTTTCCTTAACACCTTACCTTCGGAATTGATTTATTTGATACTTCAATGAAAATCCACCACCCTTCAAATTATTTTCTATAACATTTTGTAAAATGACAGCTGAATATTTCCTCGTTCATCCTTACGAGGATTTTTCAGTTATTCCAAAACTGTTGTGGGTTATTTGCTGTCGATCGAGGCGTATACCTTCTCAGCGTCGAATTCTGGGATGTAAATAGGCTCGATAACGCGCACGTTGTTGCGGCAGGGCGGAAATTCAATAGCCAATAGATAACCGAGGTATCCAACAAGCTAGGGGTATGTGCAACGAAAACGCAAAGAGCGAGAGAGACAACTGTAGAACGGGGAGAAAGCGAGACGAACGGATGGAAGAATTATATGGGAAAAAGAGAAAAAGCGGTCGATGGGCGAGGGGATTGGGGGAGGCACACGGCTGTGCTCGAGCAGCGCTTCTATTCAATTTAGCCGCACCGTGCCACGCCACGGATCCTCGCTCTCTCGCGTATATTTGCCGGGATTTGATTTACGCATAAAATATTCACCTTGGCCAAGATTTCGTTAGAGTTTCAAAGTTCGGGAACGCGCAGCCGCCACTGACTGCTGCCACTGCCGCGGCGGCAGTGCAAACAGTCGGAGAGGTGGGTGGAAGAAGTGGAAGTAACTCAAGAAACGAAAGTGTACGCGAAGGTTGAATAGAACTGGGAGGGGGTGAAAGAAGTTCGCAAGAGACAGAACAATGGAAACGCAAGGTGACTTTCGCGAACGGATTTCGTGCGGGAGTCTTGAGGTGGCCGCGATAGGAAGAAACTTTGCGCGAGCGAAAAAAGGGGCGAGAGGAGAGCAGGAATAGAAACGGACGAGAGACCGAAGAAGAAATTCCGTGATCACCGCGATACCTCTTTTCCTTCTTGACCTTTTTCCTTCCCTGTGACCCTCTTTTTATCGTTCACTCCTTTCTCTCCGCAGTCTCCGGCTCTGGAATCGAATAAATCAAAGAAAGACGCGACCGCGAACTTCCGACAGTCGATATTCGCGATAAGGAAAGATTCCAGATAATCACCCGAAGTTGAGAGCGTAGCTTGTAACGACTTTCTACAACGCGGAGATGTGATGTCTGGAACGTGATGTTGGGTTGTCTGGCATACCTGTTTCATTCGTTCCAGTCTTTTTATCTTTTTATTCGACTATAACGACGTGACTTTACCCTCTTCAGTTCTGGAGGAGACCAGTTACTGGGCTAGAGACGTGGATAGATAAATGAGCCGTTCATTGCACAAATCGATTAACTTCATGAAACAAAAAGTTGAGGAATGCGTTAAAATAATGTACATTGATTTTTTAAATTCCTTTTATAATATAAATTCAAATAAATATTGTAGAGGATTAATGAAATAAATGAGTAATGGGGCGGAGTTAATCGATTTGCGTAGCGAACGGCTCAAAAATGTCGTTGAAAGTGACTCTTGAAAAGGATGATATAGAAAGAGTTTCATCGATAATTTCAACACTGACATTTTCAGTGTTATTCATGAAACGCCAGCTAGGAGTGTATGGTGGTACTGGAACGAGGCAAGACGATTTCAGAGGGAATGCACCATGAAAGGCGAGTTCAGGATAAATTTAAGGGCATACCATTCGCGAATCGTTGGCCCGCGTTAAGCATTGTGTGTGGACTTCCTATTCGGCGTGCTTGTATCTGCACTTTCGCTCTCGCGAGGAAGTTTCGCCGGAAGCTTCGAGAATTTATCCACATCGCTACTCCTTCCGTCCGAAAACTTATCCAGGATGGCGGAATATGGGGCAAAGGGGACACATACACGTGACCATCGCAATATGTTCGATGGCAGGACCGTTAGCTCGCCCTATTGGTTCCGAAGGACCCAAGCTCGAACTCCTCTCTATTCCATTTATTCCGTATACATAATACATCGTTTTGCGAGCAAGCAGGCCCCACTTGGATTCCTGTCGAGCATGTAGGTATTCTTATTTCTACGCTCGATTTAACGGGCTGCGATGGAAGCGGCGTTTCCATCGACGTGCCTAAGCGTATCGTTGCTCCTCCATCATTAATCGTGGCCATCAATCTTACTCCGCGAGGGGAATCATTTGAACAAATCAGTGTTTATTAAAACTTCGGCTTACGTGCTGGAGAAAACATTATACGAAATTGAAACCTGAATGAAGTATGTTGTAAATTTGTTTTTAACTTTTTCGAATATATTATGAAGCAGAGAATAGTATACAGTCAACATTTCTTCTACAGTAGAAATAGTTACAAATGAACGTCGGTAGGTTTAGTGTTAATAAACCGTACGTAGAAGGTACGAGTATTTATGGGACTGACTGTATTTGGAAATTGTTTACTTGATTTTTAGAATACAGAAGACATACAACAAAACATGTAAATTGTACTAGGATAGTAAGAAAGAGACGAAAGAAGAACTGGGTAAAAAGTGTTTGTTTTTGAAAGGATACCACGGACAGAAAAATGCTAGCACTAATCAACTCGCTGAGCCAAGTCATCGCCAGGTTTCTGAAAATCATTGCCATCCAACTTTTTGCCTTGTATACCTTCTATATAATGACTCAGCTATTACTCACAGGTTCTCTCGAGATGTTTCTTTAACACCTGAGCGAGTATAATTTGATGACATCGATCTGCATGTCCAGCAAGAACTAGCTTAACGACAGCAAAAATTGGAAGAGTATGCAAAGATAAAACGCAAGCTCCGAGCAAGTATGATAGCTTCCATTTATCTAGAGACGCGGTAGCGTCTCGACGCCAAGTATATGATAAACTATAAAGCCGAGAATTGCAAAATCGGTGTTATTGAATTTGCGACAAATAAACTTCGTTTATTACTGCTTCAAAAGAATGCATACAGAAACCCCGTAGCACTGCAATAATAAAATACATTAAGTATAAATTTCACCAGTTTCAAATTTCGTCACGTCCTTCCGAATATCTTAGTTCCATTGTTTGAGCATCGTCTCCGAACGTAGACTCAACGAAAACAGAGGCGATTCTCACTCCCCGTTGAAGATCTTAAGCTCCCGCCGGTGTGGCGTAGTCGCCTGAACAGAGAAACGTATATAAATCCCGGCTGATGCCACGCGGAAGTCGGGAGGCACCTCTTGACCGGAAGTAAACGACTTCTTTCATTTGAAAAGCTGCTCCCCCTCGAACGACTACGAGCTTCCCCGCTTCTGACAGAAGTAATACGCGTTTGAATCGGGGGCTCGCATGAATATGAATGGAATTGCGAGGGTTTGAAGGAGGGTTGCTGGGGGAAAGGGGTGGAAGAGGGTTTAACTCGATGAAATCCACAGTGCAAGCTGACTGTGAGCCAGTCGCCTCTCGTTCAGGTGCTCCATCGAGTATACGTCCCGATAATGCACGCCCCCACCGAAATATAATCCTCGTCGCGGTGGGGGCGCGATGAAAGCGTCGGTTTCGGTGAAAATCACGCATAGCTTACCTGTCCCGCTATTTTATGCCGTAGAAGCAGGCTTTGGCCGACGCATAGACCAGGACATAGCCTGAATCCCCGTGAATGGCTCGCTCGGCGCCGTCTACACCCACGTAACGCGTAATTACTTTATACGTTTATGACGACGGGCCTTTCGCTGGGCCCTTTTGTCGCCGCGCCGTGTGATTTATCGTGGCAAACCCCCATCGATCGCCCTGGGAATTTCCAAAGCCCGCGCTACCGTTTACCGTCGATGAATTTGTAACCGATCCTTGTAATCCCCCGTTTAACGGCTCGCCCTTTCTTCGTCGGCGACAACATTCAACGCGGGAAGAATGGGGGGAAAGTTATACCGCGAAAGCTCTTTTTAGCGAGCGCGTTTTGAGAGGCCAGACTGGTTGTCACGTTTGACGTAATATTTGCGTGAGTTATGCTGGTGTGGGCAAGGTGGATATTTTTTTGGTAAGTTGAATTTTTAGGTTTAAAGTCATTTCTTCCTCGACATTTTCATTTCCCCAAATAACTTCAAGGGGAGAATGTGTCACATGATATTCGGAATAATCGATGAGCACAGTCTGATCGGAAATCCGACGTGGCTCGGCACCGAGACAGCTGAATTCGTAGCCTCGCGAATCGCGTTGCTACGACGGTATTAATATTTGATACACATCATTCGGTTTTACTGCCGACATAAATGCGTCGGATGGGCGCGTGCGTGCACCGTGAATCACCGGAAATGCGATTCGCCCGGGAATCGATGGATGCTGGATGCGTAAGCGGTCAAGAGGACTGGCACCGTGAATACATATGCATCATTTTCGTCACTCGAAAACCGTTTTGAACGATCGTTATCCAAAGCATGGGCTGGTAAATGCATTCATACGTGATAGTTCACTGACGCGTAATAGGATGCACATAAAAAAGAGTTGGTTGTGTTTCAGTAAATACCGTGCGCGTCCTTTCTGGAAAAATTTCCCTCGATTTTCGACGCTACCAATCCCCGTGGACTTTCCATCTCGATTCGTTAATGACATGAGAATTTTTATATTTCATTAAAGCCTGTGATGCGATGAAAAGTGTGTTAAGCGTTCAGCAGTCCAGGATTGTATTTAGTATTTGTTTTCTTTGCTTCCTTTCCGTCGCTTCGTTTCAAAGTGGTACTCGTAGTCAGATCGATGCCGAATTATGTAATTATTTGTCACAAAGTCTAGGTGTTCTTTTCCAGCGATTACGGGTACCTCCTTCGGAATTCCCTCGCTTGGATAAACGGTAAAGAGTCGCCATTATTAACGGATCCCGCCTTTCGTCGGCGTTTTTTTTACTCGTCCGCTTATTATCCGATAACCTCCCTGGAAAAAGAATAGAAAATGGTTCCGTTCGGTAATTGTACCAGATGGGGCAACGTACGCTTTCGTAGACGATAATCGACAAAATTTCCTGCACTCGAGCCGCCTCCTCGCGCCGAATAATCGCGAACGATACGACGGAATAATATTATTTTACAAATTCCGTCGGGCGCTTCCTTCGCTGGCTGCAGTTACAATTATAATCGCGGGAGCGTACTTGTGCCCGCTTCAGTACGCTTATTCTCAGCTCGTTTCATTTTGCAGCCGTTCCATCGTTGGCACAATTATTTCTGGTGTAGAGGTCACTTATCGAGGCATCATTAAGATTTGATCAATTTTCAGTAAATTAAATATCAAAGTTGGAATTAAAATTGAGAGAGAAATACATTTCTGGGGTGTTCGAAATAAATTCCTAGGAGGTACTGCTATACTTCCCTTATTCTTCGCTTATTCTCTAAATAACATTCGTACACAATTATTTCTGGTGTTTGTATTTTGAATTTAAGGTACTTTTTTTAAATTCCTCTCTAAAAATACGAATGCTATAATTCCTCCAAGTCAGGGTCTCCCGACGCGTGATGCTTTTTGAATAATCCCTTCAAAAATTCCGGAGGGTGCCTCGATATCCGACACAGTACCAGCTCCTGATACTCATTTAAATGCTAAGATGAGCGGAACAGCGACGCGGAATAAAGTGGCGTGAAATAAAGGAGTATCTCCGGGGGTGATTCTGTAGGCGCGGCGCGAGTTTCAATGGTTGTGAATGGAAAGTGTTTGTATCTAATTTAAATTCCCGACATAAAAAGCTTACACAACGCGAAGAGTGGCTGGAATAGCGTGGATCGCGGCCAAGCCACGTGCGGCTGCAAGATTCATTCCGCTTTACATGACCAGTCCGTACCCATCCATTTCTTCGCATCCCTCGAAATTCTACCCAAACCCCCTTTCCTCGTCCCTCACTCTGTCGTAGTTTCTTCCTCCATGCAGGATCTCATCTCTACGTAACCTATCCCACGTTTCTAGTCAAACTTTGACCGAAACCATAATGCCTTGTAAACTCCCCATGGGGAAGGAAAGGAATCGTCCACTGCGGAGTATACCGTTTCAGGAATCTACCTTTACTTTGTCCCGGACTGAGAAGTTCCATTGAAGTTATAACTTTACTTTATCTGTATGTGTATATGCAATAAATCCCATAAATATTCGTACTCTCTACGTCTATTGAAGAAGTTTGACTAAATTAAATAATAAATATGTACATGAATGAGCTTATACATGTATATATTTATATATACGTCAACATGTATAGAACAAAATCCTAGAAGGCATGTATTAAAGAAAATATAAGTAGAAGCGTTTAATTAATCTTAACTGAACCTACATTATTCTCAAGTCTCTTCCAATTTACAAATTGGTACGATTATGAAATTTTTAACCAGTTCGTGAAATGGTTCATTACATTGGAAGCATGTTCCCTTGAATTTAAATTCTTCTGGTATCTATTATATGGACTCCTCTCGGATAATAAAATGCATGAAATTCAAGCAAAGTGTTAAAGAGATTCTACGTAGCGACAGGGATTAGGTACCCGAATTTCTCACGATATCTTCAACGGTTAAGTAATTGTTCTGCTCTCCCGTCAAGTCCATTACAGAGAGCTACAAAGCTCATTACAGCCACATTAAATTTTAGTGCTCTCATACTGATACGAAACCATTACACTGAGAGCACACTTTATATCTTTTAATCCATCTGCGTCAAAAATTACACTCGTTGGAATTTAGGTGTGATGGCTTATCGTTACGAGAGCTCCATAAGACTGTGGTCCTGAAACTTTTGAAGTAATGAAGAACTGCTGTAGACTGAGCCAATATTTAATAAAAAAAAAACTACAGAAATTTTATAGTGACGGTATAATGACTCTGTCAGAAAGGTGGGAAAATATTGTAAAAGGAGAGAGATTTTTCTTATAACACTTACAGGTATATTTCATATATTATGAAATGACATGAAATTATGGGACAACCTAATATATAAAATACTGTACAATTCAGAAAGGCCCAGCAACTTATTTCAATTTCCACGAGCAGCCTGTACAGTGTGCAGTCAAATCAACCGCGAGGGAAGTAGTCGATGTCGTCGCAGGTCAGGCGTGAGCGTAAGCAGCAATAAACGGGTGGTTCGTTTGTTCGTGCGCGGGTGGGCTTTGGGTGTCGGTTCGATTCAGTCTTGATGCTGGTCGATTTCAGTCCCCCCCAGCCCGAGATATCGAAGGTGTCTACCGGGAGGTATAGGTTGAGCAGAGACGTGCCAAAATGTGATTGCGGCAACATTGCGTCACCGCCAGTGGTCCCGGGGTATCTTTGGAGGCTCGTCGTTGGAGAGGACCAAGTAGGATTCTCCTCCTTTCGAAAGCGTCGTTAGGGGCCTCTGGCACAAGGCCAATCACATCGACTGGCTACTGTGTATGTTTCGCCCCCCGACACAGCTCTACCTTTCCCTGCACAGGCTTCGCTACCCTTGGGTCTAGTTTGGTCTGGCATGGCCCTGGTCTCCACCACTGAACAGAGGAATCGGCCAACGGGGAAGGGGATTCTCGTTTCTTGTTTGCACCTATCGCTCACACACACACGGAGTGTCTTTCTCCCCTGTAAACATCGATATGACCAATATATCGGAATATGACCAGGATATTGTGTACAGTCCGTTCGAGCGTCCAGGCTCGTTCTGACTTTCCACTTTCGCTTGGAGAAAATTGCTTCGTCATCGATAGCGGTAGCCTCCGGTACTCTCGCTAAATTTCGAATCGAACCACTGACTAAATAATAGCTTCAACATGATCAGACCCGATACTGTGTGCCGGATCTGTTAAACCCCGTCCGATGTATCGAGATTAATGTAATCGTGTCGCCGATGAATCGATAAACATCCGGTACCTCGAGGAATTGAGGAGGACTGGTTCGTCGTGCAAATGTTGGCGTACCTGTGTGTCAGTTTTGACGAATGAGCCTTCCATGAGCTAACGTTCTCACCTTCCATGAGCTAACGTTCTCACGAACTTCACGTTTTTCAAATTGTACGATCCTCGATTTTTCTAATTTTTTGGTTGAATGGAGCTAGTCAGTTTGGCTCTCAAGAAACTAAAAATAAATTTCAATAGCTTCACATTTCATAGGATTAATGTTAAATGTTAAATCGTATTCGAGATTCTTGGGCGGTGTCGTAACCTGCGAGCATTTGTCAGAGAGAAGTAAATGTAAACATCTATTTTACACCTGAATGCGATTCACAGAGTTCCCTGCCCGCGACACAGCTCGTGCCCATGGAAGAGAGAAAGAGACGAAACGGTTGAACTCGAATTAGAAGCGGAGTTTGAGGTAACGGGAGGCGGTAGTTGGCATGCTAATCCCAAAGTGGAAACACTTAAATTCATTACACAAACTACTAATTACGAGGATAATGAGCCATCGTTAATCGCCGAAAGAATTACACTTCCTCTCTCTTAACAGGTTTCACCAGAAATGCACGAACGTGGAGTCGTCGAACAAGAACAGACCTAGATAAAGTTTTATTCTAATAATAGACGAACGCGCCGTTTAGACATTTATTTGTTACGGCCATGTAACCATTAACTAGGATACAGCTTTTGTTAATTCAATGTGAAAGATATATTTTTGATTGTAGGTTATCAAAATAAATATGTGTTTTCTAAATTATTTGCTTTAAATAGACTATTACTAGTATCATTGTGTTCAATATACTTTCTTGTATTGAATGATACGAAGGAAACGAGTTGACAAAAATTTGAAAGGAACAAATTTTGTTGAAGAGAACAGTGTTCGTGAAAATTCTTGATTATTGATAGATTTTTATTGTATACGTGTATATTATTCATTGATAATTGAAGTAAATTATTCCATTTATTTCTGAACGACTCGATCGTTTTTATTTAAAAAATAAGGGGAGCAAACCTGTTTATCTTTAATTCGTTATTTGAAATTCTTATCCAGGCAAGAACATTGCCTATCTTTGGACGGGAATACATCAACGGAGCGGCGTTCATCCAGGGAATGGTCTCCCAGCTCACGTTTTCGTGCCTCGGCTGGGGAATTATATCAAAAAGCGATTTTGATCATTGACATTCAACGGGCGAACGAGGGCTCAAGTTCCGGTGTAGTCGTGAAAAAGTTTAACGTATTAATTACGGAAAGTTCCAGCGGCCCGGTTTCTTTTTTCTCGGACGCTTCTGCCCCGTTTTCGCCTTTTTTCTTCTCGCTCTCCTCCATCTTCCCCGTCGACGGACCGTATCGCATTACTTAATGCCAATGTCGACACGAGCAGCAAGTTTTTAACGAGGCGAAACGTTTGACGCCTCGTAAAATGACCGGCCGAACTATAATAGCTTTCTTTTCAATTTCCTTCAATGGCAACCCATAACATTTACGACGCTCGAATCACGCGAACCAGACGGGGACAGTTTTAATCACACAATTTGCCAATTTTAAGAAATACCGAAATCTGACTTCGCATGAAGGCGAACGAAAAACTACAGAAATTTTATAGTGACGATATAATGATTACGTCAGACAGCTGAGAAAATATTGTAAAATGAGAGAGATGACCTTTTTTTTATGACACTTAAGGATATATTTCACATATCAATTTGTTCCACATCATTAAGGAATTATGCAACGAATTTAAAAATTAATTTGAGAAACGAACCTTTAATTTTATATCAGTTGGTTCACGCGAAGTCACTTCGTTGCTATCAACGAAACTACTTCTCGAACACCATTCGTTCAATGTTACCGTTAAAGGCGCGAGTCGCATCCCCGTTTACCTCATTACGAAATAATATTACGCCCCTAGTTGAGTCTATCCTGGAGGACTCGTATGCAGATACATTTGAATAAATAGTTGATTGGGTCTAAGAGGCTCAATGGTGGTACGTTTCTGCGTCGAGTAGGATCCACGTTTGGACTGACCCGTTGGGTTAAGCATAACTTTGCCATAGTCCACAAGAGGCCGCGGGGGATGAGGGTGCAGGGAATGGCAGTAGCAAGGGACGTGACCAGCCTGCCTGGGGTGGCATTACGCCTAGACGAGCCCGGATCAGCGATACGGCGCCAATCCCTAACCAGTCCCAACCTCCAAAGCACGTATATCGTTACGCTCATGACGCCGTGCGCCATGCAACCGAGTCTATCTTCTTCGAGCGTCTAGATGTAGTCGTATATCCGGAGGTTGAAGCCCGCAGAATTTTTCTGTCCCTCGAGAAAGAAAAATCGTGCATGACTTATGCGAGTTGGGAAAACGATGATGAATATTTTAGGATCCGTGGGGGTGCTTGTTCATTTAATCTCTAAGGAAATTCCACAAGTGAGATTCGTTTAATTACCTTTCAATATAGAACCTATGATATCGAAAAAATTAGCTATAAATATTATTAAACAAGATTCGGTCCCTTCTATCGCTCAAGGAACGTACCAAGGATACCTCGTGAATGCAATTTACTTCTAAGAAAAAAATATTTGTATAAATGAATAGTCATTCACCATGCTCGACAAGAAGAGACATTAACACGTTGATCGCCACGCAAATACTTGCAAGCATTTTTAGGAGAATCAAATTTTGTTTGCGGTCAATCGAGACTTACAGAATTTAACATTTGTCATTGTATTCATTTTTATAACGTTATCGAAATTCATGAATATTAACCGGATTTATTTTCTTTAACATTTCGCCTTAGAAATTATTTTGTTTATCTTATCCACACGTGGGTGACGTGGCGATGAACGCAATAACATTGAAGAAAATTTTCCCCTCGTGCAAAGGGCTAAGAATAAGTATTAGAATAACATCCCTCTCACGAATGGTCCCGGTCCTTTACCTCAAACCGAGTTACACATCTTTCCCCCGAATAAAGGATCCGCTTGTAATTTGTCGTGAACGAAACGGACACGAGCGTCGGCCTAACCTTTGCTACGTGTAAAGACGTCGTTTACATGCAAACAGCGCATGCCGGGTAACTGGGCTCGTAAAGAAGCGGCGCAAGATACGCCGTCCAATGGTAATTTCGATCTCGTAGATAGGGAGTTACAGTGCGCGTGCTGTAATTACTCCCGCGCTACCCCTTATACTTCGGTATCATGTGTGCCTACATGGAAATGCACGGGACTTGAAAGTTCGCCTGATCCCGGCCTGATAGTATACGTATGCCTGTTTGCTTGATTCGTACGTAGCCTGAGCGCCAACCACCGCCCGATATATTGTTTTCACACGCTAACGCTTCGCTATATATCGGCAATTAAAGTAGAGAGTGTAACCCAAGAGATTAACCCCCGTCCAGAGCTTGGTCTTACGTCAATTTCAACCGGTAATTTCCCCTTCCATCATCCCACCTTTCCGCGCGCAGCATTGGCGCAATATTTTTGCACTTTCGGTGAAACGCGCGAAATTGAATGGCTATTAAAGTTTGGTTAGAAGTTTAAGAAAAGGGCGGGTTCGCGGGACGGTTAAGATATTCGAGGCCGTCGACACGAACGTCAGAAACCGGGCGAAACTTAGCCGAGTCAACGTTGGGAAGTTCAAACCAGGGTGCACTCGTTCTTGGGTGTTTGACGAGGCGTTCCCGGGAAGAAAGTAGCTCTGCTGACTTTGTTAATAACTTGTAACTCGGTTTCCAGCGGACGGGATTGTGTACGTTCGTCGCCCATGCGCGAACTTTAATGTCTAATTGATGCCTTCGTGCGGCTCGTAAACCGAGCTCGTCGCAATAGGCGGGGGGATGTATCAGCCGAATTTCGAGTCATGCTCGATGCCGCGCGATGAATATGCAACGATGACGTAGAAACGGATGCAAAGGTCGCTGGCTGCCGACGGCTTAACGAAACACGAAGCGACGATGTTGAACATAATTATCAGCGGGAAGAGAAAGTCGTACGGGGTTGTATTATTCATGGCATGCGTAGGCCGCTTTTAGCGAGTCTTGGTATACCGCGGGCTGCGGGCCTAAGACTCCGTTATGATTGGGTATTATCTACGCTGTATAAAAGGAGAAGTAAGATGAAAAATAAGACGACTGAATTAGATGTCTTCGACTCTATAAAGGCATATCTGCATAGGTACCCTTGTACTTTCCAAGATTAGAAACATTTGAATAAAAGAAGCAATCGTGACGCACGTTGGATAAAATGAAGCATTACTCATTCGCTGGTGAGATAAACTCTGAGTATAAGTAAGCCTGAGCAATTAACTTCAAGGAAACGCATCAATCATTCTAGATAAACTTAAGAACACGATTGTAAAATTGCAATTCAAGACGTTAATTACAGCGAAGCAAGTAAGATACTATAGAAATGGATTACCGGAACATCATTTTGCGTGCTTGGGAACACAGTTTGGATAAACATGCAATTTCGATAAGACGATATCACTTGAAACTAACTTAAATGAAAATGAAATATCATTCTTGTTGCTCTCGACAATTTCTGCGCCACTGTGTACATTGAGAATAACGAGATTTCATTAAGAGGTATGATAAAAGAGTTTAAAGATATAATTTTCTGAAATATGGAAACCACGTGTTCATTATCAAGGACTGCTTTTACTAACAATTGTTCTAATGATCAAATAAAGTATACCGTCCGGAGAAAATATCTTCTAACTAGTCGGAGCAAGAAACACCAAAATCTGATCTGCTTACGAATTCTGGAAAAGAATAACTCCAACCCAAACAGCCTAACAGTAAGTAACATCCAGCCCCAACAATTTAGTCGTTAATTACAGCACGATGACAAAAGAATCCGTTATAAAGGTGCGCGAGGTGGAAGTAGGAAAACATCTCGCGTGTTGCGAATCGCAAGCTGGATAAGTCAATAGCCCGAGAGAACATAATGTGCAGTACCGTTGGTTCGTGTGTTTTAGAAGATTAGTTGCCGAAGGGGGAAGAATAAGAGGGTTCGAGTTGTTCTTGCTGCGAGAGATAATGGGATCGCGCTGTCAGTCTAGTGGATAACATAATACTTGGAATTGTTTACACTACCACCGTTCTCGTGAAACGCCTAACCTGCGTTTCGTCTACCGTTAATTAATACCGCAAATGTAGGCGAAAGAGAACCTAAGGGTAATCGAGAGGGAAAGGAAAACAGAGCGCAGGTAAAATAGAAAGCTGAGAGGAAGATAGATAGGGGACGGACGGTTCAGAATTGATATCGAGGATCTTGGCTATCTAATGGAGCCTGTTCCATTGAGTTTGAACTATTAATCACGTAATGTACACCCTCGAATCCGCGAAATGTAGTTCCAGGTATAATTTCGTACGTTCTCGACATTAAAACTATCTCATTTACAATCAAAGACATCTATCTACTTAACAGTAAAAATCCCTTACCCCGATGAATATTATTTTGCTGCTATGTTAGGAAATATTAGGCACGATACAATGAAGGGTTAATCGAGATGGAGGGAATTCCGCTTTATTTTAGGGCGCCCAACGCCTAACAGCGATCCGTGGAGGGAAGATGACGCTGCTTTATCACCCCTTCCAGGCTTGTTTGAATCACTGATGCATTTGCCACCTCTTCAGCTGTTATCGGATATCACCTAATCGTCTGCCTCCATTGTTCCGTTAACCGTAAACGAGTTTCGTTTCAAGAGACACATCATACTTGCCGGCTAGGTGCGTTGTTCCCAGCACGGATGAGCTGTTAACCGCAGAACCTGGGCCATTGTTCGATAATGAAGACTGATGACAGGATGTTAGCGTTGAGCCGAATGAGCCGTGCCCTGCGACAAGAAACCGCCGTTGCTTTATTAGACGTCGTTCGCGATAAACCTCCACTCTTTGTTTCAATGTCCTGACGAACGATCCGCGACGCAACGGATTAATGAACCTGCGCCAACCCCCGCCGCACGTTGACGGAGGGTTGTCGAAGGTATGCAAACTTCGCCGCGGAAATCCAATCGTATGCATCTGATGTGCGCGGTCAATCTTCCGACTAGCGTTATTTACGACGAATGAAGTCAATTCGTGATGGATAGTTTCTGACTTTCCGTTGTATGATTTTTATTTTGTTTTTCATTCGAGAAAGTATTTTCTCGTCATTTACGCGATGAACATTGTAGAGTGATCAAAGATGCGTTAACCTACGCATAAGGATACGATAGACCTAATTTTTCTCGAACAATGATAAATTCGTGACTATTGCCTGTGATAATACGAAAAAGTATTATTTTTGAAATTACTGATGGAGTAATTGATAAGTATGGATATTTTGGGAACATAAATGAAGGAATGTAATACATCGGTTGAATTTTCTCCTGAAAAGGGCCACGGATAGATGCCTGAAACGTCGAAACACAAAAAATACAGTCTCTTCCGTTTGTACATTCTCACCCTCGTATAGCATGAAAACTTCTCGTCGCATAAAAGAATTAATTGCGTTTTTTACCGCTATTCGTAAGCTTGCGCGTGCATGCGGTGCACGAAGAACTGAAAAAAAAGAGAGGATAGGATGGGGAAGTAAACGGGAGAAAGGAGAAAGTTAAATAAAAAGCAAGATAAAAGTGCCGGGGCATAAAAAGAATTCGAGATAGCGGAGTCGAAAATCAGAAAGGGCGACAGTATAATCTGTCGCGAGCGAGGCAAAAGGGAAATTTTCAAGGGGATGTACGTACCTACCTACTTACCTGAAAAGGGTACCATTCGCCTTGCAGTAATGGTGGGGGATTTTGAATGTCGCCGGTGCGATAAGGGACGGAAAGGAAGCCATTATCGTGCTACGTGATCTTCAGCGTACGAGCGTACTTCTTAACCGTCGCATACCGAGGTTCTTATATTTTCGAAATATGTCGTGAACGTGGCTTGATATCTGGCTTGCAAAAAATCTAAGAAATTGGTTCTAGATCATTGCTTTCGCATTACGGTGGAATTCTATATATCTTAAAGTGCTTCGATTCTATTGCTGATAAATCGTGATAAGAGTTCACAAGAATCGGAGGAATCAAGTTTTCTACCGTACGAACGTGTATCTCCGGTAGAACGAATACTCTTGGAAAGAATACTTTTGCTAGGATTAAGACCATTCGAAGAAAAGAAGTGATCGCGACACTATGTTATCGCAATTATCGCGCCCTAGGAAACGCGGACCGCTCGTCCAATTATTCCAAGGCCTTTTCTATACCACCCCCGCGCGAAGGGTGGTTCGGAAGAGAACCGCGTTACCAGAGGGGGGGCCTCGAGAAGGAACACAAACGCCGGGAAGGAGGGGGTGCCCGGGTGGCCCTCCTTTCATACAGAAACGGAGTTGCCCGTTTGCAGCCATTCAACGAACTTGGGCAGTTGACTCTTTATGCGCAAAGTTTCCCGGCATTTCGATTTTATGTTAATTTCAATTCACTACGTCGAACCGTAGCCGAGCCGCGAAAGAGTGTGCTCACCGAATCGGTGAGCCCACCCACACATACGGAAGATCGGGGCAAGTTTATCTACGACCACCGAATAGGAATCGACGAAATATCGCTTTCTCACCCTACCGTTTTCATCCGCCGCCACCTTCCATCCCCGTAGTCCGGATTGTAATTCCTTTTAAACGATTTCCCGCGAGCGTGACGCTCGATTCGATTCTATTTCACAGGTAAGAGAACAGGAATATACCTCGGCCCATATATGTCCCGAATTTCGCAACTTCTGCCCCGACTTTCGCCGGTTACGCTTTTGCTCTTTTCTTACTTTCAGATTTTATTTACAATCCTCGGACACGCTCGACATTCCCCGCCTCGTTTCACTTATTTCTCGGCCTCGATTAAATGTATACCTTCTTAACTTTACGAGCCACATCTTAGTGATGAAGTAATTAGAGAGGTGGCTCTAGATTACCACTAGATTTGACGCAGTAAATCAACCAGCAATAATGTTTGTT
The DNA here is from genome assembly GCF_026283585.1 of Hylaeus volcanicus. Classification (NCBI taxonomy): domain Eukaryota; kingdom Metazoa; phylum Arthropoda; class Insecta; order Hymenoptera; family Colletidae; genus Hylaeus; species Hylaeus volcanicus. The sequence goes on from NC_071979.1 coordinate 20,975,349, forward strand.
CAGGTTTCATTTCTTTGAAACTCCAAGTACATATCAATAAAATCATTGTCTGTGAAGTAAAAGTGACCGATTATCAAACTTCAAACTAGTTTGCATCTAAGAAAGCATCTCGACTTGCAGGTAGAAAACAGAAAAAAAGACCTCGTGTGCAAAGGGTTATACCTTGGTCAATTTCATTCTGTGAAACTTTTCTAAACTTCTCTACACTTAATTTTGTTATTGCTCCTCAAAATGATCTTGAAAAATGAAGGGCATACCAATCGCCTGCAAGTCGTAACAGATCCGTCCTTACATTACAAGGATAGTGACCGACAGTAGATTGTCGGATTTGGAGATGTATGCAAACAGCTGTGTATGGCGGGCACCTCACACCATCCATTTGGCCCGTAAAACCGTGCGACGGGAAAGGTAGATGGTTCGTTCCAAGGGTTCGCTGGCAGCCCGTGGGGTGGGACGTTGCTCGCGGACGGGGGGTAACGTGACGGTGGACCATGAGGGGGAGGCAGTCACTGCGACAGTGCGACCCTGAACTTGCCGCGAGCCGATCGATACCAGGTTCACTGTCCTACTCTCCTCCAGCTAACCGCCTCCATCTCCGCCACCTTCTTCTTCCTCTGCTCCGCTCTCACCTCCTCTGATCCCAGCTGAAAGGGCACCATAAAACCCCAAGGCGCTTTCCGCGAGGATCCTGTTACACGAGCCCCGGCTCTTAGCTCGGCGTTAACGAAAAGCGCGACCGAGTGTGAAGAGACACGAGCGCTTCGAGAGACGCTCGTCGTCATACAGGACGGTCCTAGCCTGGATCGATACCTTGATATCCTGCTACTCTGTCTCGCTCCTTGTCCTGCGAGTCTGCCGAAAATTTTTCTTTCGCTTACGTACGCGCGTCCTGCTGACGCTTTTCGTTTTAAGGAGGCGGACTTTTATTTTCAACAGTTTCGAGGCAGTTTTCACGACTTTTCGCTAGTTAAAGCAATTAACGCATACTTTTGGTGTTTGGTATACAGTCGAACCTGCTTTTAGGCGGTCCGGTTTTATGCGATTTTTTATATAAGTGCTTTAGAATGGGTCCAGAATGTTAACGCAATTTGGTCCGCCCTGGTGGTTCAAACCAATGATAAATGATTTTGTTCTATTCATTGGAAATGTGGTTACCACGCCAACTAGGGAAAAAGTATTGTTTTGTTTAAATTGACAAAATGCCGGAACTTCGAGCTTTCCTATATACGACTAATTGTTGGTCCTAAAGGTGTTATTGGAATGCCTAGCACGAGTGGGCATTCCTGTCGATGACCTTTTAAAGGAATTCTTTGTGGATTACCAAGGAGGATCAAACATTCTTTGAGAGTTTTAGATTCTGTCCCGGGAAGTGACAATTCTGTTAATTCTGTTAACAGTTTAAATTACAATAATTGGTACTTATAAATAGGAAACTATTGTAAAATGCTTCTTTAATTAATCAATCGTACTGTAAATTGATAAATCTTGATTTTTCATTTTTTCGATAACTTACAATCACCTCTGACTTTGATTCTGTCTCAACTATTCAACAAACTCTAACGCATCCCTACTCCATCACACGCATACACACATTGTATGCTTGTACAACCTCATCACCCTATGTACAATCTCATCGCTCGAAGGATAGCGCACACACCTCCATCTTCCTTCAGACACACGCTTTACCCGAAATCGAACTTCAATCCTCAACAGAACCTCTCTGCCTTTTCTATGCTATCCAAAACACTTGCTACCCACACACACACACACCTCACGAGAAATTTATTCAACCGAACACTAATATAGCTAGTTTATCTCCAAAGTTTATCCGCAACAAACTAATTCCGAGGCCAAGTCGAGTCATCTGCTCCTGACAAATGCTGTTATCGCCTGCAAACATTAATAGGATAATGTTAATAATATTCGCAGCTTTCAGTAATATCATTCTGACATTTAAAATCGGTACGAAATTATTCCCGGACGTCTTCCAAATTGTATATTCGCACAAAATGGGTCAATGTTGTATTTGATGAAAAATGATTCCTACTAAGAAAGAATCATTTTCCTATCGTGACAAACTCCAACAGTTCGATAACCTATTTTTAGAAAATCCCCACCAGTTGTTTCACGAAACACAACATTGAGTCACGAAATTCATTCCAAGGGAATACTTTCTGGAATCCGCCTTTTCGCAATACCCGTTCGAAAAGCGCCGAAGAACTTGCGGCGGTCGCGTCGTTCCTTTCATTGCTGGGTTCAACACCCGTTTGAACATTCAGAAGATTCCTCGCATACAAGCTTAAACCGATAGTGTGAAAAACCATTGAAAGAACCGGGGACTTTCTTTTCCTCCCGTGGCACCCGTGGAGTCACGTTGCTGTCGTTACCGTCGTCAACGAGATCCGGCCGATGTCGTCGTAGTCGTCGTCCCTTCAAATGTGAAAAGACGAAGGGCTGAGGGGAGTGGGTGGAAGGTGAATGGTTACGCCATGCGCCGCATCGAAAGCCCGTCGGTCCGCCTAATGCTCCATCCATTGCCTTCCGTAATAGCACCCCGAGGAATTAGCGATAACTACGATCACGTATCGCTAAACTCCTCCATAGTCGCACCTTTCCAGCTACGTGCTGGACGACTTCGATTCGGAACTTCGACCATGAGTTTTCTTCCCTCCCTTTTTGCTGGGAATTATTCCTAATCCGACTACCGATCTATTGGTTTCTCGGTGTTTTACACTAATTAACCCTGACGGTCACGCGCAAGTGCCAAATTCGGAATCGACACTCGAATTAAAAATTATAATCGCTGGCACATAGAATACACCTGACCTACATGTTAAATAATATTACATTCTGAAAACTCTATTAAACCGAATAACGTGAAGTTTAAACAATTCTGAACATGAACTAGGACATCGACTCAGGGTAGTAGGATCTCGAATTTCGGCAAATGTTTCTTCATACTTTTCTTATTGATCGAAGAGAAGCGAAGAACAATTGGTACAACCGAGACCTTCTACTTCTGATTCTAGTTGTAGAAACGATATCAGTATTCGAGAACGAGGTATTGAATCATCACTTCCATTAAAATGTCGTTCGAAGAATCAGGAAACCAGTGATCGTCGAATCGTAGTCACCATTGTGGTTCTCGGAGTACTTCAGGGGACGTGAGATGATTCAGACAATTGTAAGTGGTGGATGCTGTTACAGAGAAGGATATCGAAACTCAATTGCTTGATACAGGATTGACCATATTGTAATATCAGAAGTAGAATATATAGAAAAACGGATGGTCCTTAGACTGTTAATGCATCAATCGTTATTCAGTCGAAAAGGTGACATCTAAACTAGAAAATTTGGGTCCAATTTCGTCGAGGCAATTATGCTTCGCACGAACGTCAGCAAGAACGGAATTTAAGTTGTTGGAATCTGCAGAGTCGTTTGAAATGGTTTTGCGCATGAGAGATGAAGCGTATTAGAGAAGAAGCGAGCGTTGCAGAATATTACGAAGATATGAAGCTTTCGGAATCATTGCTGGAGAATTGAAAGATTTTTTGAACACTTATTGAGGGAGAAAATATTAGGGAGAAGCAGTGGTATCGATCAGAAGACAGTTAGAGGCTTTCTTAAGTGGTGGGGGTAATTATGCGACAGTTAAAAAGGTATTATAATAATTACTAGTTATGATTTTAATTCGCGACTGACGACGAAAGATATCATAAGGGAATTACGGTTGATTCGTAATAGAAAGTCTTGGAATTAAGGTCCAATGGAGATTATTAAACTTAAGGTCGCATTAAACTCGATTGGCCACTTAAGACCACTTCCGCAATTGTGAATTATCTCAGTCACGACTTCCACTTTTACATAGTGCAAGGTTGCCTGAGCATTTGAGAAGCTGAGAAGAACGTATGCCTGCGTGTTTGCCCTAAGAGGCGAGAGATGGAATCGTGGGGTAGCCACGCGATGTGGTAGGAGAATTTCGATGACCTTCAGTGACCAACTGATCTTAATATGACTATAATAAAATTAAATAATTCTGTTCAATAAAATTTCGAAGCAATGCAAGAACAGAATTTATCGAATGGTCCTGTGACGAAGAGCTGCTGTCACATACTTAAGATACATTGCAAATTAGAAAAATATACAAGGTAGTTCTTTTGACATACATACCCAAGGGAACCGTATCCAAGATACTGGTCTACCCTTTCCAACATTTGCAAGAATATAGACTGGAAGTAGCCCCAGTAGTGAACTCTTGCTTATGGATTAAATGACACCTCAGGGGCCAAGTGAAAAGATCAACACGGTAGACTTTTCCCCAATTTCTTCCAAACTCCAGAGTAGACCCTAGTCCTGAGTCCCCTGCTTCAGTCGACAGAACCTTCATGGTAGCAGTCAGAGGTCCCGTATCGCAGAGTAGAGTTTCAATCTGCCGTGTAATTTGCGGTTAATCAACTCGTCAAGTGTCGTGCATAGGCGACAGTCCTTCAGAAAGGCTTTGCTGCGACCATTGTAGATAGGTGAAGCTTGCAACCCGGTATCATACTGGTAGCTTGTTCTCTGGGCTGTCACGTTGATTAGATTTGTCTCTGTTCTGGGCAATGACAGAATTGGAGCGAGGCAGAAATGAATTTTGATGGGTGAAATAGAACTTTTACTATTATTCTCCATTTAATCCCTATCTGATCTATCTATATCTGATACAAAGTTCGAAATCCTACAAATTCTTCGCTAGAGAGATGCAAAAGATGCATTATAGCAGCCTCACTCGAAGAGGAATGGGCTAAGGGCGCAGTGAAAAGGAGGATCCCGAGGCATCAGTTGCCGGATTTTGAAGTCAGAGTACTTTCGAAACCGTTGCACTGCACTTTAGACGCATTTCGAATCTGCTCTTGAAGTATCAGGTTCAATGCAGAGAAGTTTGATCAGTGGGTTGCTCAAAGACCTTTTGTTCGATCCCAGAGCCAACAGGCTTTTACAAAAGCTGAGAGATTTTTGGTTCGTTCGATCGGCTTCATTATTCTAATTACGCTAATTACGCTACACAGTTCTACAGTGCAAACACGACCATTCCTGCCTACTCTGTTATTTATAACCAGCAATGCATCTTTGCGCGAGGTCTTCGCCTACGCGGGTTAACTGTTGGTATCCTCGACGTACTTGTAGCTATGTGCGGCGAAGCAAGATGACGTACAACGATGACTAATGGCCGTTTCCCTCCATCACCGAAGGCTCATCAACCATGACTAGTGCCAAGTACGAGTACCAACCGTATAAATGGATGTGCACAGCGTGTACCATCGTCTAGGGAAACAAGATTGCATCGATCATCCAACGATGGTAAATGACTTATGATGACACGTTGCGGGAACAAAGGAATGATCCACTTTAAGTGAATTGCTTCTGTGAATCATAATTGCATTTACCTCCAGAATGAAGACGGATAGCGATGCTGCTTTAGTGATATCTCCAGTGATACGAAAAACATTCTTTTACATTTTAAATAATTATTTAAGCAACTGTTAGCAATATATTTTGATATTAAAACAATTAAGGGATTCCTTGTTTAATTTATTATACATTTATTACATCATTTACCGTAGAGGATTGAAATTTCTGTACGTTATGGTCTTTATCAGAAATGCACAGGTCTCGTTTATACATATTTATAACAAAAGCTGATCTATGAATATTTGCTTTTTCTTCTCATAAATATGTATATATGTAGACCAGCCGTATTAAATTCAGCTGAGGATCACAATACAAAAATCCAGGATGTTAGTAAAACAAAATAAATCGCTCTAAACGAGATCGTTAAATAGTAACGCGTATTAACTTTCATACTCAATTTCAACATGGAAAACCGAGAACATACTTCAAATAAGAATCTAGAAATGAGCGATGTACAAAAACTATACAAAGAAAATCAAACATAACACAAACATTGCACGGAAAGTTTCCCTCGCGTTGATTGATGAAAGGGATGCGAACGTAAGCGAACGACGACGAAACAAGATTTCCCTGAAAGTCTCCCCGACAGTCGTCGAATTATTAAAATTACAAGGTCCAGGGAGACATAAAATCCAGCTTTGGAGAAATCCGGTGTCATTAAGTGTATCTATACCGAAGGAATGCTCCAAGTTAAACGAATTCAGCGGCGATGGGCTTTAATGAAAAATGTCCTGAGCGTGCTGAACGCCCCTCACTCCGCTGGATATTAATCGCGAGACGGTGGTTCAATTATACTTCCAATCGTCCCTTTCCCGCGAACCACGATTCTGCGACGATCAGCCCGTGAAATTATTGCATCCCTCCCCTCCTCCATACCCCCCGTCGACGTTATATAGTTATAGGGGATTCTCTGCAGACATCTTCCTTCGGTATTTTCCAGGACGCTCAACCAGAGAAAAGGCAGAAGGTCGAGGAGGGAAAAAGGCGAACGAGTGAAATACTGACAGAGCACCGGACGGAATATCGTCACTCGTTAAATTACTTTCCCGTTGTGCGCCGGGTGGAGAATGATAAAAATTAACTCCACCAACGAACCACCGCGCCAGTCGCTTTATTACACGGATACGCGCAATAATATGGTATACATTATACCAGTGACTCTCAGTCGACGTCGAATCATCCCCAGAAGCGGGTGAAACTTTTTAGATTCAAGTATCGAATAACAAATAAAATACAAACAACTCTATTTAGCGAATTTGATTGGTGAATATAAATATATCGTAATAAAATTTGTGGGTTATTTATTATTTAAATAAAACTTCGCCCATATTTAGAAAGTCACAAGTAAGGGATGTAGTGGAGAGCCACGAAAGTTACAATTGTAGGTAATAACACTAGACGAATGTATATTTCTTTCACATTATAAATTTCACATCACTATATTTTATTACATATATCGAACCAGGATACCTTTTAAAAATTGTATAAATGATAGGTACGTAGAAGTAGGCCACGAGGAAAGAAAGGATGAGAACCGCGGCATTATACGACTGCGCGAATTCGTGTTCACTGTTTAGCTGGCGCGTCGCTCGACTTTTATTTCAAAATTATGACCACGTGTTTTATTCCTATATTCGCCGTGGTTTCGCATCTATTATTCCGGCGATTTATTCGGTGCTTCTAACAGATGAACCATAAAACAGTTTGAGATACACCGCACGGTGCACTTACCGCAGCGTGAAAAGCGTTTCTCTTTTTGCGCGTTTCGCTCGCGAATTTTCCTCGGTAGTCCGTGGCCAAGCGAAATTTGGGTTTAGCCGTAAAACAGCAATTGCTGAATCTCGCTCTTTCATAGTGGCGTAGCCAATGTTTTCATCTCGTTTCATTTTATTCGCTCCGTTTTTATATTTTATTTTATTCGTAGCTTGTTAAGCTGTAAAATCGGTGAATACAAAAAAAAGTAGTCCAAAAGGAGTCAGAATGATCTTTTTCTGTGTTGGTTAAATGAATTTCATAGATTGAAAGCATATTTGGTTCGACAATATTTAATTGAGCGTTTGCAGAGTGATAGAGCTTAGAGTAACGAAGGTAATAGTATTTGGAGCTTCGAGTTAACGGTTTAGAAAATATTTGAAGTCAAAACCACCTATATTTCGATTAATTAGGGTTCTACATTGCCGAGTCTTGCCGACAGAACGTATCCCATTACCAACCATATACTATACTTTATCGACCGTGTCCCTTAACCATTTCTTCTTAACCAAGTGTTTACAATACATGAAGTACATATCTTCCAAAATCTCAACATCAAATGCACTGAATATTTTTACTTTAGATCTCAATTCAATGTAAAAATCCTCCACTCAAAATACCTCGTTTTTAAATGAACCCACGGTCCCGATTTAGTCACTCGAAAGCAAGAATTACTGTAATTGCTCCATGCACTATACACAGCGAATAAACGCTCACGACTCGCTGAAAACACTTTTAACGAACAAATCGTAACGTTCCAAATAATCTCTCTTCAAAGGAATTCGCTCGTATTTATTCGCGCTTTGAGCGATCGTGCCCCGGGTTAAACTAGTAACGAGGCTGTTCGTCGTTCGGGAATAATTACATGCAAATTATATGAATAAACATCGAGAATTTTCAACGAATTTTCTCCTGCGCCCCGACACGCTTCTCACTGTCCGTACGGCCGCTGCGTTACCAACGACACGATCAGTGGCGTATATAATCTAATCGAGGCCTGAGCTGAGCACTTTACTTTCCTGAAATGTTTTGTAAAAGGCATGTGTTATTACTATAAAACCTACTATTATGTTTCTATTATATTACTGTTTATATGCCTATTCTCTCAATTATATGTCCATTTTATCCATTCAAACAAAAAATCAAGCAGGAAAGTATACAAAAATAAGGAATATGATCCAGTGGATCATTTCGAGGCATCTGAAAATAATACCGAAGGAAGAGAAATTGTATATACAGTGGAACCTCGATTATTGCAAGAAGTGTGGCTGTAAATTCCTGCACTAATCGAGGTGCCTACAATAGATAAAATAACGAACGTAATGAATACAACTACTTATGACATAGAACCTCCCGCTTTGTTGCTTAACAATCTTCACCATTCGTGGACGTGATACAATGAACAGCGCATTCATTACATCTGAATTGAAGCTGACCTTTTGATTAAGAAATCAACTCTCATTTTCCCAAACAAAATTCACATATTTTCCAATCATTACATGCACAAACCCCGCTCTTCAAACACCTTCATACCACATGCTGGCCCCAAAAGTCAAGGCTTCGTTAGTTCCACGCTAGGCCCGGTCCTGGGCTCGTGAGCGCGTCCCGTGCAGGAAGCGGGCACAAAGTGAACGCGTCGGTGTGCGCTGCAACGTGTATCATCGCGTATGCATCGAACGTGCATGCGTACCCTCACAGTTTTGGTATAATATCGCAAACTGGGTGCAACGTAAACAATTTATACCGCGGGAGCGGCGCAGCGCGCTCGCGTATATATTTCGGTGTCATTTTAATTTGCACACTCGGAATATTTTACCATCGCATTTGTATCCGCATTACAGACGGCGGCAATGTAATCTCGTCGATATTTTGCACCGCGTCGCGGAAACGTTCAACCTACCTTCCATTTTAATTATTTTCGCCCCGAAAGTAGATACAGCTCTCGGACGGGGCTGCGGAAAATACCGGAGCCTGGCGTCGCTAGAAGGGTTGGTTAGGGGTTCGGAGGAGGCACGGGGACGCGGTGTTAGCTCGAGCGAGCAACGGAGCGAGGAGGAGACGATGTGCATTTTCCACGAATATTTGTACTCTTTATTCGTCTTGCCTGCTTACCGAGAGACGCCGTTGCATAATAGGGCAGCGCCCTATACGGGGTGTTCCGTAATTCTTGATACTGGCGTGCTTCGCTTTGAGGAAGGGTATTTGTACCCTGAAAAGTCGTTCAAAATCGCCTTTGTGCTTCAGTCGCGTGGATTAAATGATATTTTAATTCTTGACGCTACAATCACCGAGTCGGTTGCACCTGCGATAATCCTGTTAATGATATATGAAGGGTTGATAATCATAAGCATCATTCATTTGAACGTATTCAAATAAAACTCGCCTTCTTTGTGACTTTTATTCACCTGAATTTGTATGGTGTTGCGTTAACTTTAGAGTGTATCTTGTAACAATTATTTCACTTTTTTCCCCGGGGGTGTAAAATTATGTTGCAGCTGCATTTCCTTTACATTTTTTCAACATATACCACTCTGATTCCCAGCGCTTCGTATGGTAATTAGGAACTAATTAGATTAATCTCACTAGTACGTGCAAATGGATGGTGTCTGCAGAAACTAGAAACGGAATTATGAAACTGCATAGTCATCCGAGGGATAAGGTTATATAGTCAGAGGTATATAGTTTCAGTAGAACGAAAATGAATAAGATGAAAGAAATGGAAATGCATGGTGATTATAAGATAAAGTTGATCTCTTAAAAGAAGAAATATAGTCGAGGAAACTATAGAATAAATTAGTGGTAACAACTATTTTGTAACGTGTAATTTGAGGTGTATAATTAAGCATATTGGTATGACTTCTATATTACTAAAATATTACTATATTACTAAGTATAATATCTATATTACTATATTACTAAGTATGAAATTAATCTTCAGTCTCGTGCTCTTGCTTATCAACTTAAGAAACATGAACGTAGTCGTACCTGAAATGACATTAATGACTAATACTTTTATACCGAGGAAAAATTTTCAAAGTGCAGTCGAGTAACTGCAATATTTCGCAAAACGGCAGTAAACGTTTAACTCTAGTTGGTCGAAGATAAACGTGCAATAAATTTCACCAAAAACTACGCCCGCGCGCTACACGTTTAGAGTCAGATATAATGCGATATAACGGGTGCGGTGCGAAGCCAGAATCAAAACTCGCTCCAAGCTATAATCCGGCGTAAACACAGACTCGCTAAAGCTCCCTAAGAGGTTTTAAATATTATGGAAGGGATTACGCGTAATGCGCCGGCAGTTTGATGGATGCGTTATTCAGAACCCCATCCATTCTCCGACTTGCCTGATATTTATTCGAGAAAGCGCGATAACCGCAATCTTATTGCAACTTCGGAGCGTTTCGCGGCGGCGTAATAATTCAAAACTGCTGGTGTAAACTCGCTCGTTTCACTGTATTGCGGCCGCGATTCGCCGAATCAATTCGTTTACCTCTGACGCGGACGCTTTCGACGCAACAGCGGGATTTGCATAATGCCTCGCAAAGATTTTGTGCCTGGAATTATACTTTGTAGTACGCGTGACCAAGCTGCCATGTTGTTCTCGTACCTCATACATCACTTTGCTCGATTGTTCAGGGTTTTTTAAACGCAAGTCCTTTAAAATGGAGCCTTCTTAGAAGGTTATTTTTAATAAAACCATTCATCTGAATTGTAGCAGTAAAAATGCTTAAGAAAAGAAGGAACACTAAGAAGCTTGAAAATATGGATTCTGGAGAAAGAAATAATAACTGGTTGATTTTATAGGATGTTTTACAGTCGTTCTTTATGTTCAAAAATTCATTCGTTACTCGATGGAAAGTTTCGCCTGAAAAAGTTCACAAAAATTCCCTCCAGTAAGTAGAACTTACCAAAGAACTTCCTCTGAAAGGGGCCACGTGGCCACGGTCCGCCTACACACCCACTCCGTGCTCTCCGTTCCACAGGGGTATAAGGACGCGCGCGTAAACGTGTGTACATGTGTATATATTAATTACACACACACACACACATACACAGGGAGCCACGATAGCGCGGCGAATTAAGCTCGTCGAATAGCAGAATTCGTTAATGCCTCTCGCGTGAGGAAGATCGATTGGATTTACCTTGGTGCCACGCTAACGCAACTCAGCCTAACCCCCTCCCGCCCTCCCTCTCGTCGTTTTGGCCAACGTATACGGCTCGCCCTCGAAACTTCCTCGCACGAATTAACCCGCAGACCGTGTGCACGCGTGCAGTGAAAACCAGAACCACATCTTGTCGTAACGAGGCGGAGCGGTTAGGTATAACGCTTGTAACGAGGCTCGCACCCTCTGGCGTGTTTGTGGTGTAACGTCGCAAAGTTACATTCTACGTGAGCCCAAGCTTACCACTGCGTGTGTGCACGGGACGAGGGGTTGCAACTGCCGACTCTCACCAGGTGGGTGGTAATAAGTTCGTACAAGTTGCCGCCGGGTCTGCACCTGCACCCGCGACAGCCTTTTGCCCCTTACCGTCGCCCTTCTGTCCTCATCACCCTCTCAGCGCACGCATTCGACTGGGCTCTGACCGCACGCGTAGCCGCTCGTCATGATTCCTTAATCCCTTCGAGATTGGCTGAGGAGGGGAGGGTCCTGAAGCGTTACCTCGTGGACGGAGATACAGGTACATGGGGCAAGTACTCTCTTTTTGAAGACAAATCGGGAGGGGTGGGTTTCGTTGAGGTAGACATGGGTCGGAATTTACTCAGAGTCAGAATCGCAAAGTCAGAATCTCAGAGTCAGAGGCTTCAAAGAAAGTTGTAATTCAAAATTAAGAATTAAGGAGAAAATTAAAAAGTGGTTGTGATACAAAAATTAATAAATGTAGTCGGTAATAATTTGATTTGCGCGTTGAAAGTGCGTGAGCGCGACGACACAGGCTCCTACGTTTTTTGCTCGGGACACTCGTGTGTCTACGGTATGCCGAATATGATGTAGCAGTAACGTTCTGCGAGTCGACCCGTCAACAACCATACAAATAAACCACGTGATTACCCACATAAACTAAGCCGAAAGTATTAGAAATTCTCTTCCCAGTCTTCCATTCGCTTGTATCATGAACCGTTCCGTAGGTTCTCGGGAAAGTTTGATGCTTCTTGGGCGTCGGAGCTATCTTCGACATAAATTCTGAACGCGCGCGATATTAAGAAAATCCAATTTCCTTACCTAGGGACCATCGCGATGCGAGGGTACGCGACCGTCGACGACGGATAGGTTTGTGGAACGACGAGGGAAATCTCGCGAGGGAGTTAAGTGTACCCTTAGTTTGCACGGCAGTCTACGGTCTGACATAGGGGCAGGCCGGGCGACTTCTGATTTGTTGCACAAACATTTGGCCGCCTCTTCGATGAAGGTATTCCTATCCTTACGAAACTTCATAGAGGAAATTGCTGTGTACCGGATAGCGTGCCATGGGGTAAGACGTTTGTACGCCAAGCACGGTGAGTACACGGCATGTCGAGCCGATTCTCTATGAGCAGACTTCAGGGGGAGAGACTATTTGCTGGGAAATTTTAAGGTCTTCATACGGGGTGCTCCGTTTCAATCTGTCCAGGCAAATATCGTCGAAATTATCGGCGATGTTTGCATACACTTTTAGTGAAGCGCATTCTAATCTATGTAGAATGGTATATAGAAATAAATCGAAATAAAAAATAGAGATAAGGAAGCCATAGTAAATAGCTGGACAATAAAAGATGTAGTATTTTAGTAGATATAAATATGCTATTTCAAAAATTAAAAGTAAATGCATGTAAAAAAAAAAAAATCAATGTTTTCAATTGATGGAACTGTATTAACCAATTTTTGTTTTTTATAAAATAAAATTTTTATAAGATTTATTCACTTAGGTTTTTAGTAATCACCAAATCACTTTGACTGTTCGATTAGCGATTTGATAAAATTTCGATAAGTTTATACAATGTGAAATAGGAGATACCGTGTCTTCGAATAGAAGAGAATGGTACACCGTCTCTCCTGCTTTACGATTTTCTTATGACTGTACTTTTATGCACCTATAACATCGTATACGTTTTATGATTCGCCAATTGGGTCCGACAATAAAAGTCAAAAATGAAACTTATGAAGCAGTTTCGTCCCATTATGTATGTTATGTGCATTTATTTTCCGTTAGGGAGATATGAGTTGATTAAAAATACAAATCTAAATATGTTTATCTGATTATTTCACGGCGTCGACAATTAATAATTAAGCTATATTTACCGACTAGTAATATCTTATACACATCAACGCGACGATCTTGGACATGCGACTTAATATCGTAAAATTAAATTCTATGTCATGCACCACTCCTTTTTAGGCGAGCCTGCCCCGAACAGATGCGTAATTCGTCAGGAGAGAAGCTAAATTAGATGGAACGTGCGTGCTCACCGTGGGCGTTGTGAAAATCCACGGAACGTCTCAACTTTCGAGATGCACTTTGTGTAATTTTCTCCTTAAAAGAAAACGTAGTGGTCGTTAAAATGAGAAACTGCCGCGAAAAATTTTTAGTAAATTGCTAAACATCCGCGAGGGAACGGCGGTGGTGCCTCGTTCGTTCCTGTCAACGTTAGAAAACAACGATATTTCCTTTCTTCGTTATCTTTGTTTCACCGTACCTGCGGAGAAAACAAACGTTCGAGTAACTTGTTTGGCATATAACGAGCACAATTCAAGTGTTTGCGGAGTACGGGTTATACCAACCTATTAATCCTGGGTTCCGTCTACAAGCATCATTATTTTCAACAGAACCTTCACTGATTTCCCTCGAGCGGAACTTAAAGTACGTAAGTTTCAGTTCGTTTAACGACCGATAAAGGGATACTTATATCGGCGTCGAGTGCCAGCAAACTTTGCCAGAACGAGACATCTGCTTTTCGACTGTAAACCACCATGAGCGTCTTGACAAGCGTAATGTAGCTTTAATCGCGATACAGAGCCGGTGCAGACTTATTTAGTATTTGCTGTTTGCCAACAGTTTCGCGCCATCCACAACGGCCTCTCGTAATTTTCGTCTCGCTATCGGGCTGTCATTGCTACCCATCATTTTTAACGACGAAATCTCGAAAATCTGCTAAATTTATAGGATAACTATCTTTAAAGAAGTGTCGATGTTCTTACTTTTAAATCTAATTGGCCTTTTTAAAATAGCTCCTCAACAAACCTCGTGTAGCGTTATTACCAGTGAATAAATAAATTCTCTCAGCCTCCAATCTACTCTAAACACTCTCTAAAACGGAAATTCAAAACTAGCGCTCCTTCCCTTCGAAATCAATTCCTAAATACAACTTTGCTTTAAAGCAATTCAACTTCTCAACTCCTTTCAAGCTTCTCCGGTAATTTTTCTAGAATTAACTCAAGCTTAAAGATATTTCACGCTTCCCCCCAGTTTTCGATCTCGTAGATTACGTATGGAAACTCCATCGGCCGTTCCATGGAATGAAATAGTGGAGAAAGAGGAGACCGATGTAATCCTTGGAGCAGTATAGTGGGGTAGATGGCTCAGAGCCCACTGGCGAGAAGCTCGGTATACCATGCGACGGCCCCGCTCCTGCCGTTTGTCATTACGGCTGGCCACATTTTATTTATAATAATTGGTTAGAAACAGTTACGTGGTTCTGGCTTAAGGTGGGGACCGTGTGGAATTTATGAAGTCAAGGGGATCTGGACCGAGCCAGGAGATTCTGGGGTGTCTTGGTCTCTTGGAGGAAGTCCAGATGCGGCTACGCTCTGGCCAACCCCTTCGCATAAGGGTTTGGCTATCTTACCGCGAAGAGACAGATCGCGTTGCCTGCCACGGAACATAGCCGGAATGATAAACGAGCGCTATGTTGCTGTATAATCACGACTCTCTAAGACACCAATTGGGAACGTCCTCCGTGTCCAACCTCTGGTCATCCGACGTGCGACGACCTCCATGAAATCCTGCTATTATACGTCCAGGCTTCGCAACTATCTGCACGTCAAATTTACATTATACTACGTTCATCGCTGATCCTTTATCGCGTACCTTCTTCTTGTATATACCGAATTATACGAATTCAAACATTTATCCAGACTAAATTGACAATTATATCGAAGTACATTACTATGTAATCTTAATCTGAGTGTCGGTGTGCGGATACATTATAATTTTTATAATCACCATCGCTGATTATCACTTGTTCCCACTCGACAGGTATCACAAATCGATCCTCGCATGACTTCGTAACATGCTGAAACATTCTCACACTCGTATTCTCCATCACAGTATCATCCCTTATATCGAACACCGCAACTGAGAGGGTTAAATAGCAACTGATTAAGCGTAAAAGCGCAGTTAGCGCAATAGACGAGCAATAGAATCGTCAGAGGGTCGGGAATCGCGTGTGCCACCATCGTTTTGGTTATTCCGCGAGAGTTACCCCATCCCACGCCCTTCCTCTCCCTCTAGACCCTCTGTCAAGGCGCACGCATTACCAATGTAAATCCCAGGTCCTCCCGTGACTTTTTGTCGGGGACGAATCCTCGCAAATCGGTTTGAATACGTACGGCGTGCAAAGTGCAGATCCCAGCCAAATCTGGGCACCTCAACCTTAGCCGTTGGGTCCTCGATTCCTGACTATGGCGCGAGAACAACCCCCCCCCCCCCCCCCCCCCGCCCCGCTCCGTCGTCCTCCATTCCACGTCTTGGTCGCAGAGGCGAGAACATTCACATAATTTCTCGCGACTTGATGCCAAACCGTTCTTCACCGGACCCAGCCGACGAATTGTAGGCAGCCCCCCGCCGCCTCCCTTGCTGCCGCCATCACTACCACCATCGCCATCACCATCACCATCATCCGCGCCACCGACGGCAACGGCCAAGTCTCCGACGTTATTGCTGATCCAGGAGATTTATGGCGGACCTCCTGCACACATGGCGCTTTAATTATGTGTGCTAGCCGAAATGAATTGGCGAATATTTTATACGGCAGGGAACTAGCTCCCTCTTTGACCTACCGCCGCTCCCTTTGCTTGTCGATTTATAGCGCGGGCATATTTGTTGAAGGCCTATCGCACGAACCACGGTACCCAGATTGGTCAAAACTATGCTCCAGCCGCGGACAGGAGGTCTGAAGGAAATTGGAGGTGTTGAATTTATTTTTGCGACAGAGGAAAAGGGAGTGGGCTTGATTGGGGGTCGTTGGGGTTGTCGTGGTGGTTTAGACACTTTCGATATCTTACTCGATTTTGATGGTGGGAAATATGCGAGAGGCAGAAAGAACGTTAGACAATTGTAAACTACGAGTACGTTTTAATTCCGAAAGTGTATGCTGGACTTCACTTGCTTATATTGCGATACATCTTATAGCAATTCAGATAATAATCGAATTTTTCTTTGAAAACTTTGCACTTTATCAGATATTTGGATAGATATAAAAAGAAGCACTTAAATTCGTTCCTTTCATCCCCGGTGTCCCCTGCCCCCGAATTCCTTTACGAAATTTTTAACGAGTCCTGGAATTTCGGAAGGATCATAGGTATGTTTTTCGAGAGACGTGCCGCAGTGCGGAATTTTTGGCAAGAAGTCTTGTAATAATATTTTCCCGACGGAATGGCACAAAGAAAGATCTCCCCTTCTGTTTTTCCTTTCTTTCTTCGTTTCTGCGCCTGTTACATAAAACTCACCATAATTCTGGCCAGCGTTCCACCGTGATTTAGCGCGGACCCACGTTTCGTCGCATGACCCGCCTACAGACGAAACGGTCGCCCGTATTCTCCCTAATACGGAAAAATCTGGTTAACCCACTTGCGTATAAGGATTCGGATTCATGGAAATCGCGTGATATTCATGAACCGTTGAAGATTCGAAATTTATCCCGCGATCTCGCCGAATCAAGCCTCGCTGCTAACATTAGCATCGGGACTGAAGCATGAGCGGAGAAAGAATGGAGAGAATTATCCCTGCTAGTTCTTTAAATCGACCTCTCAATTTAATTTTGAATCGCGTGGGAGGACTAACTTTTCTTCTCATGAGGATTCATACATCTATTCGTCTTTTGTGGTATTAGATTTAGCAGGTCGTTTTTAAGAACGAATTTTATTCTATTTGTTATATATGAATGGTGGTAGTTTGTTATATTTATATGAATAACTTTAAAAGAATATTTTTTCGCTATTCTTGAAAAAGAGGCCTTAAAAGTAGCGCGAAATTGGAAAAAGTAAAAAAAAATTCTAATAGTGCATTTTACACTTTTACACTTTTACACTTTACTTATATTTTCTATTAAAAAACGGACAAAATTATGAACCTCCTGTGGCGACACGACTATTCCACGATTCACTTATTCATGATGCAGGTACATCTGGAAGTTCTTTTATTAATATTAATCCTTCAGCTCTCCGCCTATATCCACATTACGACTGTAGGACACGAAGACTGAATTTAACGCATTTGCAGCTTAAAGTATAAAAATTCAACACATGAAGAATTTTAGATGTAGGTGCTCGAATAAAATCACATTTGTACATTAAGCCAGGCAGATTTTATGGATTATACGATTTTAATTATAACTTCACAAGCAGCTCGGGAAAAAAATTGAAGTTACAACATTTAATTTAAAGGAAATATTTTGAGGACCTTTTTTATAAAATTAAATCAAGAGGCTTTGAATTATGTTGAGGAATCGAAATCAAGACAGTCAGTTATATAAATTCTACGAAGAAAGCTTTCGATAAAAATTGTGACAGTATTCCCATTTTTTGGTTTATTTAAAGTGCAACTACCGATACGTTTATATTTTTAATATATGGCTGGGAACTGTTGCTAATAATTTCAGGAGACCTTTTGTTCTGTCTACGAGTTTGACAGGTTTCTATTATTATTATTCCCGTATGAACATTATTCCAGAGTTTCGGGAAGTTGCTGCAAGATTTACTAGATGAAATCCTCCTAAATATTAGATGTCGTATGCAGTACATGCACGTAGCTGCTCCGCTTCACTTCGGTCGAGAAGTTATACATTTCTATGGTAAACGAATCTAGGGTAAACGTAGGTCGTGCAGGATCAATTCTTTGGTCTCAAGTTGAGCGAAGCATTTAATGTTTATTATTCATGAAACACGCCCTATCAATGTTTAAACACATAAGTCTTGCTACTACATCTATACTATAGCACTTTTGAACATAATATGGTTAATAATACAGTATAAAAAGCTGGCATGCATCGACCTCAATTTGAATAAACCTCCTATTTTCTCCTAAAAGGAAATCTGAATAAACATAAACGAAAGTGGTACTTCAATCAAGGCTGAATACACTGTAGGATGCTCCATTAATAAAATAAAACAACCAACGCGAGATGAAAGCAACCCCTACACCGTGATTATGTCTACAAACCCGATGCTCGTT
Source organism: Hylaeus volcanicus (assembly GCF_026283585.1). Taxonomy (NCBI): domain Eukaryota; kingdom Metazoa; phylum Arthropoda; class Insecta; order Hymenoptera; family Colletidae; genus Hylaeus; species Hylaeus volcanicus. The sequence continues at coordinate 20,993,982 of NC_071979.1, forward strand.
AAATTCTGCAGATATCAATGCACCAACAGAACCGTATTAAACAGATTTAAAAACTCGAAAGTACCGGGCACGAAACCCATCGAATTAAAACCTGTCGTAAAACGAGGAGGTTCGTTTGAAGTCATATGAAGTTTCACATTCGCAATTTCCTCGTTGCTCGATGTACGTCCGAATGAAAGTAACGTATCCGTTCTCCGACAAATTGAATTTAATTTAAAAAGAAGAGGAATCCATTGTTCTTTCATAAACATCTTGTTACGCTGTGAAAATCTCTGTCTTTGAATACGTATCGACGCTTCCGTTCTCACGTAGGGACCATCTGGTGTCATCCGCGTATTTCTCGCTCCCACGACGACACTAATTGGATGATTCAATACCGCGGAAACGTGATCGGAAATGCGATCGTACAGGCACCACGATTCGTTACATGCAATTTTTCTACGCGGGTAGTCCCCCATCCCGCTCGTCTACCAGATAAAAGGGGAAAGAGATACAGAGATCGATCGGACACGTGCGGTGGCGCGTATCAATGACGTTCCATTAATGACTTCAAAGTGCATCCACAAGTCATTTCATCCTTTCTCCCCTGGCTGTTGGTACTGCGAGCTCACCCTCTGGGGTCCCTTGCACAATGTGTGCAATATTAACAGCGATGATATACATTACGAACATTTTTGTAACTTATTAGAAACGTGTAAAATAATAATTAACACGTGACAACATTATTTAGATGAATATTTAAATTATCACTTTTTCCTTCCTATCTGCGTCAGTTTTTGGGAATTCGACTAAAACGCCCTCCACACGGTGCATCGAAGATAACATTCACCCCTCGAACACGAATATCAGCCATTAAGAGAGTACGCGTTTATAATAAATTTTCCAGTGGCCTATTTGTATGCAAATTTCGATAAAGATCGGCGCGTTACGGTCGGCCGATGTTCCCCCGGCAGCCCCCATCGGTGCGTTTAACAGTTTAAAAAATGCTTTCCTTGAAAATGTACGGCACTCCGTGTTTCAATTGGCGTGTTTCTAGAAGATGGATATGCTGAAGGTGTATGAAAGAAGTCGGTAAGAAATGCAGGTCGGATTCAGAAACCCGAGGGAAGATCAAAAAGTGGAGGATGGTGGAAAAATGGGGTGAAGAAGGGAGGGAGAGTTTGAACGGAATTAATACACTTTTCTGGTGCCACGCTGGCGTCACCCATGAATATGTAAACCCGTTTTGCGAGGAAAGACGTCTCGTGGAGGCGGCACGTCATTTCACGGTACGTTACGGTCTCCAGATAATCCCTTCATACGTATCGTCTGATAATCGTTACCCGTGCTTCCGATCCGAGTTTTTCCATTGCTCTGCTTGCGTGTTCGGATGATTAATGCTTGAAGTTCACGATTGGAAACCGCTTTGTATATTACAAATGATGGGTTTCGGGGAATTATGCATTTCTCGCGTGAAATCTCAACGTGCGATCTAGAATTTCTTCAGACTCGGATTTTAGCCTTGTCTATCCTACAATTTGACAAAAATAAGATCCCAGAAACATATTGTTTTTTGAACAACTTCTCGACGTAATATCAGCGCGAGTAGAAACGTAGTAGTAAAGGCAAACCATTAGGACGACATTAATAAATTCTAGCAAAATGCATAGTTAGATTTAATTTTAACTTGAAATAAATATTCTGTGTGATTTTAATTATCGCTATTGATCTCGTTATCGACGACCACGTGTGTACATTGGCATTGCGTTAATTGTAACAATTTTTTTTGTTTTAGGTAAGTCATTATAAATCCTCTGTTGCGTGGCGCCAGGCGGAAAACTGAAAGGTAGTTATTTTCAATACTCTTAAGCCGAAGAAAGACAAAGAGCGAAGCAGATGTCGCGCGGTGGCTTCATGCCAATTTAGGGCGGTGCTTGCAATCAAATTACACGGAAACACTTTATCTTAATGACCACGTTTCTGCACAGCACGGCTTCCTACATTCATAGTTATTCCGCTTTCGTAAAGGCGTGTTTACCTTAACGTCTTTATTTTGTTATCGATAAGTAGGATACGCATGATTTACATGACAACCGTACAAAGACGTGTACCGTTCTAATTGAAGGTGAAGAGTCCTTATACACTTTTAACAGTCGTTCATGAATTTATTTTGGTGCTACACCTTCCGAAGTATGTACCGTATAAATTGTAAATAGAGAGCAACGTATATTTTTATCGTGAATTTTTAAAAAATTAGTTGCGAGGCTCAACATATTCATCGATCGAAGTTATCTATATCCCTTTGAACATTCGTTTTGCCAGAAGAAACATTACCATCTCGATCTTTCCAAAGATACTAATCTCCCCAGAAAACCCTTCGGTACCCCGGGCTCCCGATTGAACATAGGAAACAAAGCGAAATCGTTACGCCCATCGATGTAATTCAGGCGCCATCGAAAATGCATAGGGGTTCTCGAAAACCATACCTCGCCGATCGAAAGAAAGAGAAGCAGAGGGGGGCTGGGGGGGGGGTTTCGAACACGGCGAAGAGAAACAAAGAAGAGACACGTATTACCTAGGCGAGTGTGTACATGCAGCCCATAAACCCCTTTGCTTTATCCCAGCGCGGCCGAAGGTACACCGTGCAGTTCTGCGATCGTTAATTTCACTCGGGGAGAAATACCGAGGTCGTTTCTGCAAAAACCGTAGGCGATCCGGCTTCCACTGAGCGTTCCTGGAGCTTTCCGCTGGGGTCGAGCAAGGGAAAGAGCGAGAGGGCGCGAGAGGGAGAGGGCACCTACGTGCCCCGCCACGGAGAACGAAGAGAGAACCGTAGGCGGGTTTGGGGTCTCGACGGCTCTGCTAACTTATTTTACGTTGATCTCGCCTCTCCATTCGATTCGCCAGGTTACCATTGCCGCGGGAAAAAGCTTTTTTTCTATCTCCGGCACAGACGACGAAACTTTCCGTGCGCGGCGACTTTGTCCAGGAAAAATGTTACCTCGAAATCCGTGGCTGTACATCACCGTGGAATACGGCAGGGACGACGTCGCAATTACACTACACTTCAATGGGGCGAAGAGGGAGTGGGGGTGGGGACTTTGGGCTGTTTTTAATTCTGAAACGTCGGCGCGAAATCGCCGCCACGAATCCCCGCGGCACTGAACACGAGAAACGTGTGCGCGAAACTGCGTGCCCCGAACGCGACACGACACTACGTTCCCGTGGATTTTAGTTTAATTAAAAACACCGAAACGCTCATTATTTTCGTGTAATAGAATTATACTAAACATTTGGCGCACAACTGAATTCAAAAAGAGAACTCAGACGTTTGGGTTTTTATTGTATACGGATACCCTTCGCAATAACAAATAAAATACATAAAAACGATATAAAGTATGTAGCAGTAAGCTGACTCTCGATTACGATTATGTTGGGCACTCCTTATATGTACATACTAGTTACTTGATACAGTTGCTAGTCTATTGAAATGTCGGGGAAGTGTAAAATCCACCACGGCAAAAGGAAAAGAAATTTGTAAAAGAACAACACAGACCCTTTTCGTGCCCATCCGTCCGTACATCGATTTATAAAGCCTAAAGCTGGCTAAAAACGGTACGATAAATATTTCATCAGTTTCGATACAAAATGGCAGGCTGGCTCCTTTGATCAAAATCAAATTTGAGTATGTATGTATGTATTGAGTACAATATTGTGCAGCTTTTGAGGAATATACACTAATCGAACGTGCAAACCGGGCGCTGTTGCAGTTAAAAATATCGATTGGACGATATGAAATTCCGAAATAGACGGTTGACCCAAAAAGGTGGTCGATGACATTTAGTTTCGTTTAATAAAGACGCAGAAGTCCCTTAAAAAATTGATTACAATTGGAGAATCGATACTGTTTCAAGTTATTGTTTAACCGCTGTAACAATATTTACACTTGCTACAAATCAATTTCGTCGTGGGTTTTATATTCCATGCGCTTCGAAGATAGCGTAACGGAGAACACCTTGCGAAGACAAGGTTCTCATGAAAATTCAAGTGGTCGGACGAAACTCCTCTCGATCTTTTCGTTTAAAAATTGAAGTTCCGTTTCTTCGTGTCTCCGTTGGCCAGCCTCGTTTCTGGAAAGCAATTTGTTCCTCGTGGCACGTACGTGTACCACTTTCCTAAGAAATATTAGCAAATACATAGAGAGCTAAATTACGAGAGTACACGAAAATTGACTAACTTTTTCGTTTACGAAGGATTGATCTTTCAGTTGTACCCTGTGCAAATTTTTAGTCAATGTTCACGAAATTAATGGGGATACCTATTCCTTGACAACGAATCAATTGAGAAAGAGTAATTTTCCCAACCTTCTGAGGTGTATGCAACCTCTTAACCACGCGATGAATGCGATAGGTGCGACCTACGGGGCGACAATAACAAAGGAAGAAGCTTCGATCCATATAACCGCTTCGACGACGGAATGTTTCCATTTCGAATGGAGAAACAATTTTAATTTACCAACCGCTCGGTACCGTCTCTTGCACTCTCCATCCCTCTCGAACTTCCCTAGCCCTCTCTGTTCCGTTCAGCTGGGCTACCTCTCTTCCAGCCTCTCCTCTTCACTCAATCGTACCGCGGGTGAATACCCATTCGTTGTAACGGCTTTGTTTCATTTAACAGACCGACCGTCGGCCATTCTCCCCTCAGGCTGCGCCATTCGTACCGGTAGTTCGTTTAAAGCCAGGCTTTATTACTGACTACTGGAAAAATTGATGTCCACACGCTAATGAATCCAATCTACACCGGAACCCCTTCAGCGCAATGCCGTTTCTATTCAAGTCAGTGGGAAAGTGAGCTATAATTCGCTCTGTCTGTATGCAAATCGAATATGTCAACGAGTACGAGCATTGGAAAAACGAGCGCGAGGCTGCTAGGAGGAACCGAGAGGCAAAAGGGTTGCAGGTGACCGTAAATGTATTTCCTTTTATTCCACGACGGGAGATTTTTATCTATCGATAGATCACGGTAATGATTTTTATCTGCTGACTGTGGCGAATGTATAAAATTATATCTACTCTAACGATGCGATTTATGTAACATAGAGCGAATCAGCCTGATTTACAGTCAGTCTCATAAATATTCGTACCCTCTACGTCTATTAACGAAGTTTGCCTAAATTAAGTAACAGGTTCAATGTTGTCAAAGAAATGTTTCATTACACATATGTACATGGATCAAATTTACACTTGTGTACATATAATGAAAAATTTATTTGAAAACATCGAACCTATTATTTAATTTAGACAAATTCTTTCAATAAACACAGAGCGTACGAATATTTATGGGACTAACTGTATGTGTATCTACTATTTCCGAGTTTCTTTTAACACGATTCAAATTAATCGGGTTACAGAAGCGTATTCGATATTCCATTAAAGTTGCACGTTTCGGACATTTTGTATAGTTCCGCGGTATTCGCGGCTTCTTCCAGTCGGCGATCAATCTTCCCCAGCGACATCGTGTATAATCGTCCCGTAGATATCTTTATTCGGAGTTGGGCGTGGTGTTTTTGTCCGTCGTTTGTTCCATTTCGTCGCGTCGTTGTTTCAGCAGCGTCGAGACATCGGCGGGGGAACGAACGAGGGAAGCGGGATACAATTATCAGAACGCGGGTGGTGTTAATGTCTCAACTGCATGAGGATTTTTGTCCCCGCTTTCGGAGGAACTACTTTGGCCGTTAGACAGTATCGTAAACAGGGCTCGTTACTGTCTGAAACGTAAAGCCCGGCGACGGGTTTGCCTCCAAACAACGGGAGTAATGAGAAACTTTTAATTAAAACCTCGCCGAGTCCGAAGCAATCGAGAAGCGGAACAATGAGAGAAGAAATACGTCGTTAATGGAATTCCTTCTTTTTTTTACGAGACCGCCTTTGTCTTTGATAAGGCTGCAACCCCTGGGTTGGGACGAGAGGAGCCGAGCCGTTCGAAAATTTCTTTGTAAGATTATCCGAACTTTTGAAAGATTAAATCGACCGTATTATTCGCGGAGTTAAACGGCCGATACTTGGTGTACTTTAAGGATTCCTTCGATTTCTTCTCTTTTTTTCTCCGTCCACGATATGGACAATATCTTTCCTACGAGCAGCGATTAGGAGGGAATTATTCGAACGACGGGACACTCCACGGTACAGGGGAAAGATTCTGGCCGCTCAAGGCCACTTCCACGTGTACGAATCATGCCAAGCACGACCCACGCTTCTACGATTTCGCTACGTGCCTCGGCTGTTGATACCCTACATCGCGTGGGATGGAGGCGTAATTCGCGGTACAACCGAAAAGGAGATGATTTCTTACGAAAACATAAATCGAATAGCGCGGAATAGAATTCTCTCGTGCGTTGCCTTGTTTCGAGATACTTATAGAATTTGAATACTGACGAGGCACGGACTGTGGACTGTGTTTTGGTAACTTTGACTCTGTGTAATATGAGCCGTTCACTGCACAAATCGATTAACTCCACTTTTTGAAAAATTTTAAATTTAACTGTTAAAGCACTTGGTATAGTCGTAACTTTTTATGTTTATAGTAACATTCCTGAATAATAAAGATCAACGCCATTAAACGACAAAACGTTTTTCACAGGCCATTTTGATCGTATTTCTCAACTTTTTGTTTTATGGAGTTAATCGATTCGTGCAATGAACGGCTCATGTATTACTCTGCATGAATAGTTTTAGACGAAATGAATCATTAATCTGCGGTTGACTATTTAATTCAAGACTCAATAGTCAGTAACCACCCTTATCGATGCCTGTCCTTTCAAAGGCACAGACGCATCGACTGAACTCGAAACACCGTTGAAGTCCCATCGGATTTGTTGTTCAACACCCGCAACCGCAGGCGCAGCTCGAAACCGCATTACACGCATGCACATTCCGTTGAGTTGCAAGAGAAGAATGGAGCGCGTTGGCGCGATTGATTAGACGCGGAGATCTGAACACGATAATGAAACGTGCGTTTCCAACCGTTCTCTGAACGTTAAACTTTCTTCACTGGGGTCCAAACTATACCTTCAATGTCAAAGATTCGCAGTCAGATTACCTACAAGCCGAAAATAAAAAATTACAACAGGCTTTATTCGCTGTCCTTCCTTACCTTCATCGCATTCTCCCTCCACGTTTCAAGCTGTGTAACGAGACTAAGGTACTCATAGGGTCTGTTACTAGCAACCCATTTCATCGCCTCACAGCATTTTTCACTATACGGGATATGACGGTATAACGGGACATGAATTTCGGTTGTTCGAAAATAAAAAGATTTTCAATCTTAAAACGAGTTCTTAACGAATATCAACAAGCCTTTAACGTACAACTACTATATTCGCTACCTAAAAAGGAATACCACACTTTAGTCCACGTTACTATATTGGATATTGCAGTGATTCGTCCCGTTTAGCTGGATTGTGCAGCCATCGACCGCGAAACTGCGATTGTCGAGCAGTTGACCAGGCCCGGCAGGATGTGGCGACGGTATTCGCGAGCGATCGGGATCAAAAAGCGTTGCAGCGGGGAACGGTTCGATTTTGTGCGTGCAAACATTTCTCTAATGCACCCCTCCTAACTTGGCCCCCGCCGTTTCTCTGCCTCGCTCGGTTCCCCGTCTCTTTGTTCCGCCCACGCAAATACGCGCGCGGACACGTCCCCGACGCGTTGGAACGGGAAACCTAGTCGAGCGGAGACGCATGTGTGCACGGGCCTGGCAGCGCCCACGAGAGAGCGGGCGTCAACCATCCAAAGTAATGAAGTGTAGCTTGTTATCGGGTCGCCAGATAATGTGAATATTTCATTTGACCAAAGTGCGCAGCGTGGCCGCAAAATTCACGGCCGCCCTTCGCCGCAGCACGAAACTCTATCCTGAAAATCGTATCAGTCCACCGAGCAAGAAAAAACAAATTAGCCCCAATAATGGCTCCCCCGTCTGTCCGCCCCTGGCAATTTCAATCTCGTCTCTTCCAGGGGACACGGGACAAATCGTTGATGACGCGTCGGGCCTATCCGATGCATTCATATCGTTTCGGGATATGTCCTTTTGGAAAATTATTTCAAAGATTTTTCAACATTTCAGAGAAGCACAACGCATGGGTACGAGTTACCGTAGTCTATTATAGATATTATAGATATTACAAAACAGAAAGAACCACTTTTCGAGTATAAAAATTCGTCTAAAATCCACACACTCCGGAGCCCCAATTTTAGAATCAGTTCGTTTTGCTCCTCCAGGAATCCTAATAACACCAATTTGCCTCTTAAGTACCTTAAACCCGGTTTCTCGAGGTATCACATCCGATACAAGGGCGCGAAAAAGTGTTTTTGACGCCCGTGAACGTGTCGAAGCGGTGTTCCGTTATTTGGTATAATCTTCGAATTTGCATACCACACACGGGAAGTGCAGGGACCCGGCAATTTGGCATGCAAAACCTAATTTGTACCTTGAATGTGAACACGTGAGATTAGTCGCGGCCGCACGAATCTTATGAGTAGATTTCTTCGGGACTCGGTGGAAGCATGTCGTCGCTCCGCGGATAAATTCTCAACCTGCTAGGAAATGGCGAGCATTTGCCAGAGGGCACAAATCAGGGATGTCCAATAAGGTCGTTGTGAGGCGTAAGCCTGAGCGATGGTCTGAGCATTGCTGAATACAGGGGTTCTGCCTATCAAGCAGCCTTTGTCATGTAAACAGGGACGTGTTGCAGTGTGCACTGCAAAGAAAGATAATTCGTTGGGACGTTTTCAAAAAGATATTTTCGTGTTACAGAACGAATAAGAACAAGATAAAATGAAATTTTTACATGGAAAGTATCTTGAAATGAGAGAAAATACATTGGTACAAGAGATGAACTTCTTTATTATTGTACGAGTAATATCTTTCGATAGGAATTGTGTATATACAGTGACAAATTTGTATATCACGTATATTCAAATTATTAGCTTGGATATATTTTATTAACAGGAAATCAATTTTTTAAATTTGTTCACATTTTGATACACAAAAGTGATTAAACACTGTTACTGGTATCAATAGAATGATCAATTTTTACTGTTAATTCTCGCTGTTATCGAGAACAACGTAATGATCCAAAAAGCTACCTCAAATAAGTTTCAATTCATTAATACGAATTCGCCCAAATAAACCAAAATTTTCAATTCATTTAAATTCATAATTATTAAATATTTTGTAACGAAAGCTTTCTGGTATAACGAGTAACCAGATACCAATGCCCTCATCGATATTTATGGCGATAACGACCTGTTACGTGAATCAATAAAAATGATATTTGTTTAACTTTATTTAACGATAGAGGTACGCAGTGGTCATACTTGAATATTTATAGAATGCTGAATTTAAACACGTCGGAGCGAAAAACAATTTGAAAGCGTTCATTGCCATCCGTCAAAGTGGTAAAATAATCGTGTATGCTGGATCAAAAAAGTGTATACCGTTACTTGAATCCTGTTAAACAGGTATGATGCATTGAAACGAAGTAAAATATAAAATTCTAAATTAGACATGAAATGTAAAAAAATATACATAAAGTTCTCAGAACTATAACTACGCATATACAGAATAGAATAATTTCATGATTGTTTCCCACATCGCCTTGACCCACAATCGTGTCGTCTATTATTTCAATTTCCCCGCGAGGAGTAAAATTAAGCAACCGTCTCTGGTATTATACGCAACGCTGTTCGGTTCGATCGAAGTGATTTATGACTTTTACGTTACGCGTTACACAATACGCTTCCGTTCCTCGATAAAATCGAAGAATCGAGCGCGGAGTTAAAAGGGAAAATGGAGGAACGTGACGATCGGCGAGGATGCAAGTATATATAGAGCCGAATGGAGTGCGATTTCTGTTCAGGAAATTCGAAGAAAGACGTCGCCTGAATTTTTTACGAAACGCTCCGAACCTGATAAACTATAAATACGATTCGAAGGAGTATAAAATCGCTGCAATTCCACCATTGGGATTTTCGCGTCTTTTTTTCTCTCTCTCCATTGATCCCCCGCTGGACCCGCCGCTGACTCCAGGGTGTTATCGGAAGAAAAGGGTGGCAGAGCATGCTGGAGTCAATCCACTTATTGGAATGCCTCGCGTTTCGTTCTCGCTTCGGTATCACCTACACACGGCGTTCGAGCTTACCTCGGTTCGATTTGTACTGTCGTCGGGTGCCATTACCGCGATATCGACTGAGACATCGTCGAGGTGACCGTATGTTAAGACTGTGGAGGCTCCGTGGCCCGTTAACGCTGACTACCCCGCCATCCAATAACGGTTCAGTTTACCAGATCCTACACTGACGTGAAATAAAATTGCTTTCGTGGTTAACTATGGACGGACGAGAGGCGAGGAAAGCTCGAACTTCGTCCCATCTTCTGATCCTACGAAACGAAGAGACCTTAGAATCTTGATTTAATTTATACTGAGAGTTCAGTGGATCTCCAGGAGGTGTAAACTGCTCCTTACAGATTTTTTTGAATCTGTAGTCATCTCCATCTTGTGTTTTTTATTAGAGATTATTTAAATCAAACGAGGCTTCTACAAGACCCAAAATATACCACGCCAATTTTGTTCCGAGATCTGTGAGTGTCACAGTTCAACGTCATTTAGAATTTCAGCTTTCGAAGAGGTTAATTATCGCACTTAAGGATCCAACGTTTCCCGGCTAATAAATTCCCCAGATATTGGCCAGCGAAACTGATTAAACGGCGAACCGTTTGCAACGTACCAGCGTACAACGTTCTCGAGTGACTGACGTACGCTGGCCGGTGGCAGTCGCGCTAATCGTTTCAAAGTACATACTTCCCCGAGAATGTGAGGAAATTGGAGGCAGTCTACAAGGTACGCCATTGGCACTCCTGGCTTTCACTTTGCAAGAATTACGAGCTTAATACAGTCCACGACGAGTGCCGGCGTCGCTCGATCCACGGCGAATTAAAAAATGGAGGGGCTCTCGAAGCAGGGTGACGATAAAACGTAATGAAAGTAGTAAAAGCCAACGCTTCGGGGGGCGGTGAAGCTTTGGCTGATAGCATAACATCGAATGGAAGTCAAGGATGGGCGGAATAGATTGGCGCCCGGACCGAAGAGATTTTTTAGACGCGGCAATCTCGAGACTGGACCGAGAAACTCGAGCCCTCGGTTTCGGGCCCTCGTAGCCGACGATGTCGCCGCCATTTCTACTTCGTCCCGGCCATTTCGTCTTCGCGAACAAAGTAATAACCACTTTCCTCTGGCGGAGAAAGCTTTTTGGGACGAGCAATTCGGCTCCTCTCTCGTCAACGACGCCCAGGCTCGACGATCCTCTCCACCACCGAATTTTCGATGTTCGTCATCCGCGCTTAGAGGACAGTTGCCAAATCGCGTCACTTAAAACGTTTTGTTTTACGTCTCTCGATTGGTATGAATTTTTAGGCAAAGTGACAGTGGAAATCTTAGGTTGATCTTTAAGACGTTCGTTGTTAATGGTACCCTTTACGACGGATTAAGACTAGAACTAACGAGGATAATGAATCTTTCTATATCTTATTCAACATACTCAAATTTTACACAATTAACATGTAAGACGACTTAAGACTGTGAAAAGCAATACGAAGAGTGTGTAACACCTTGGCTCTCGTATAGCTCAATTACGGTCTCTAATAGACAGCGATATTTGATGCGTTTACCGTCATTAGACCCGTCTTCGATCCATCTAGGTACGGTTGACTGCTCCTCGCATGTCATATCAACCGACACAACTAAATTATGAAACGTCAATCATGCGGCAGTTGGACGAGAATGGGTAAAGGAAACGAAGGGATACGACCCATCCGGTTAATCGATATCTAGAGCAGACAGGATACGAGCAAATTCGCTCATGCTGGTAAAAATAAAGTTGAGATAGCTGTTCGCTTTTTTTTTAAGTTTAGATAAACCAAGCATTAGAAGTTTAACTTTATATCGAGATTAAATGTTTTGGATATCCTTTTTGAATCGCTTTCGGTAGTAATGATAAATAATAATTTTAAAAGAAGGATAAATTCAATGTATACAGGAGAAGTTAAACTACAAATAAGGTAAAATAAGAGGAATTAATGAACAATTCTTATTATTCTAAAATAAAAGCTTTGCCTGCTCCTGGCATCTGTTCTTATCACAGCAATCCCGAAATGGGTCGTTCAACGTAAACGTAGCTGTATTCGACTGCAAAACGGACGCGTTGCATTTGTTCCGCGTTAATAGATATGAAGATAGGAGACACGCTAATAGGTACATGATAAATCACGCGCCGTTTAAAAGCACGTATTTCCAAGCTGTTCTCTCGCAACGCGAAGAAAGAAATCACAAAGTGGAAGGCTGGAAAGAAAGGGTGAGATACGTATGACTGATTTACAAATGAAGAAATGCGAGTATGAAAATGACTCTGTCGGGGTTATTAACTTATACCGCAGGACGTGACGTATATTATAATGCAGATGGACTGTGGCAGTTAATTTTGCAATTTATGTGCCGCACCGGGTGATTTATGTTGCTCGCAATGGGGGACTGGTTTATTGAAATTTGTTGTTGTTACGTGGTTCTTTACAGGTGACGTTTAGTGACGCGAGTATGCCTTTTTTTATTAGACGGAATACAATGATACTAGAATCGTGTTTAACTTTTTGATTAAAAATTTTAAGTACTTAGGACATTAGTTATGCATGATATCCCTACATTATACTACCTCACCAACCTCGCAGACATCGTCAGAAGCACTCCATCTTCGTACCAATAAGAAATCACTCTCGGATCACCGGGACATGCCCTATCACTGGAACGGTCACCCTCCACGTGTAATTTCATCGCGTAGAACCATGTTCAAGCATGCTTAATTCATTGGAATGGTAATGCATTCATTCAGAACCCCGATGCGTTGAAATAAGGTGCCAGAGGGAACGCGCAGCTAGCCTAGCGAGCACAGCGAGCAATTCATTGATAATTCTCGCCAGCCAACTTAGCTAACAACCACCACTCGTGTCCAGGAATAGAACGATACGTGCGAGTGACGGTAGGTCAGGGGAACGGTTCAAGGGTCCAGCGGTTGGTAGAAGAAGAGTCGTTTGCAGGCGCTAGACGAAAGGGAGTGGAGCAAAAAGAAAGAATAAGGTAAAAAAGAACGAAGTAACAAAGCGACGGTTGGTGCATATATTCACGGTAAAAACTAGCGCGGTGGTTGGCGGATGCGCAGGAACTAGTAGGGGATCAAGGGACGATGGTAATCTTCCGGCTGATATTTTATGTGTGTCCTGCGAGCAAGATACTCTCTCGCAGTTACGCTCGCGAGATCCTCCATTCCCTATTTCGCTTCTCATTCATCTCTCCGCGCCTCCCTTTGGGTCGCATCCTTGCGGACTTCCCTCTTTGCAATTCTCCCCGACGATTCGCTGAACCTTGTCCCAATTACAAAATCACACGAGTGGAGCTGGAAGCGTTGCATTTGTCCGCGTTACATGCTCAGCTTGCATTGTTAAATTATCATACTCGGGCGGAAATTGGTTTACGCGGAGGTCGTTCTTGTTGGAGAAGATTGGAATAATTTAATTAACTGTGGGATGCCCTTTGGCCGAAAGACTTTCGCTTCATTTCGAAATTTCATCCAGTTTGTCGAATGTTCTTGTAACGTCACTTGGATTTGGGATTGGTTAATTAAAAACTTTAGGATCAACGAGATAAATGTTACCGTTCACGAAATTTTACACTCGAACAAAATTACACGATACCATTTAGGTGACGCATTTATATTAATCCTTTTTCAGTATCGTGTAAAAACTTCATGAATCTATGAAAATTTTCTCTGGCACTCAAAGGGTTAAATACCCGCATAGTATGCCCTTTTCTTAGTGATCCATATACAGACATAGGCCATCGCTTAAACTACAATAAATAAATTAAAAAATTCTTCTCTAGCATACAACTGAATCACCAATCGATTACTCGAAGCCTGCCCATACCTCTCCACATCCTCGAGCCCCCAATCAAGTCACTTCGTCTTGTTTCTCGTATCCTTATCGTGGACGTAATAGCCTGCGCGAGGCAGCGGTTAAAAACAACATCGCCGAGCGGACAGAGACAGCGCGGTGGTCTAATTAATAAATCTGTCACAAGGCGATTCGTAACGATAAATCGATAACTCCAGTAGGTAGGCGGTGGGGGGGGGTGGCGGGGGGTGGCGAGGGATGGGTGGCAATTACCGGGACGCTTCTACAAACATTACCAGCTAGCCGTGGGTAAGGTACGTGCCGTTACTTGTAACGACGCTCGGAGACCCATGGAGAACAGTCGGAAGGATATATCGCAGAATTCGATAATTGTCGGGGAACGCGTGGCCTGGGTGCTCGCGTGCGGGGGCCAACGGCAAACTTCACGGCTAATGAATTTATGACGAGAAGCACTCTCGTGGACCGCGGAGGGAATCAATAATGCGGTTAAATATTTCACGGATTTCGTGGAATGCGGCTGTGGTGTACGGTCACGTCGCACCCATCTGTCGCGATCGGGCCAACTTCAATCGTTAATGGGAACAAACGGGCACGCCGGCTGCTAGCTGTGCGAATGACGTAACGTGTTTATGCGAGGCCACGTTGACACCGCGACGTACGGGGACCGAGGGGGTAAGGGGGAGACACGGTGGTCCGGTACACGGGAAATTTACAAATTCCCCTTGAAAATCTGGCACTTCGATTCGCGGCCCGTGTCAAATCGAGCCTGATGTATGCGCAGATGCTGCCGCCTGTACCTGCAGTACGCGCCTACGTGCCCGCCGATTACCAGTCTTTCCCCGAACGCACGGATCGTATCCATCACGCGGATATCCAGGATTTTATACAATTTTCCGAGTCTCCTGGTCGTGATTCCGTATTCGACGGAGGGGAACATGCAACTCGTTGGGGAACCGATATAGTGGCGGAAAGGTGCATCGTGTAGGACGCTGGGTGTTATGTTAATTTGGCGGGGAATTTTTGTTTATGGGCGATAGAAGACTTGGGTGAATGGAGATCGAGTGGTCCCTTCGATATCCCAAATGTCGTAACCCTTTGCACTCGACGACAGTTTTGTTACAGAAAGCTAATATTCTAAGTCGCCCTTCGATTGCAAAGGGTTAATAACATTTAATCAGTTTCGCGAAAATCTAAGAAATCTTTAATAATGAAACCTATCCTACCAAGAATGAATTATCTATGTATTCTCTTCTTCCTTGAATACACGTGTATTTGCGAACGTCTTCGTAAATAATGTAATCGGTTACATATTTTATTAAATTTCCGAATTTGTCGCCTTCGTTTCCTGACTTTTCAGATGCTGTCACACGATATATTTCCGTCCGAACTCATGCATCTGGAATAATCGAATTATTTCCTCGCGTTATAATCTATTTTCTCTTTCCAGAGCGATACGAGGACAATGCCATTTCGTTATTTCAAAAATAAACATGTCTCGTTATAAACGGTTCGACACCTGTCAATTTGATCGTGAAATTCGCTGGGAAAGGTTCTGGTTTAATTACGCAAGGGTTAGGTTCCTCGCATAAATTGTCAAGCCAGTATCACGCGCAAGACGATAAACAGTCGCCTTTCTCCATCAGTGACCACAAACGCCGAGAAGGGCGAAACACCGATGACCGTTCGGTTCATCAAGAAGCATCGAGTGCAACGGAAGTGTTTAACGATTGCGGTTATTTGCATATTCATGCTTCAACTTTCTACCCTCACGCTGCGCAACCTGCGTCGATAACATCGTGGCTTTTACGCCCTCCGGCTGTCTTGCTTTTTCGTCGTTAAAAGTACTTAACCCGCGCATCGACGGCAATCGCGGCTTTCCGTCTTCTTTCCTCCATTGAACGGGCTACTTAAACTGTTAAATATGCATGTGTAACTCCAAAAATACCTTTCTTTCGAATCAAACGTTGGATTACCTGGAATGCTTTCAGCTTAGCCCGGTGTTGCAATGCTTCACGTTCTGTTTCATTGACACTGTATATGTACAATTAATCTAATCGCGTTTACCACGCGATCCTAACGTATAAAAACTTATTAAAAAGTAATGCGTCGAACCTAGAAGAAAATGTTTACCACCGCGACATTCGTACGTTTCTTTTTCGCTCGGTTCCAGCAACGATCCCGAAGTCTGTAATTTGGCATCGGAGGTCTGAGGTATTAGAGAAACGTTGCGGGGGAGGTCAGCCGCAATTATTTAGGGACTTTATCGTAAGCTTTCTTCTTTTTCCGCTCGAGACGTGAAAAAGAAAGGAGCCCCGTGACTGAAACATGGGCCAGATAGGCGGGCACGTCGCGTGCCGACGTACACTGCAGGCTCGCCCCTGTTTGTCTATTTGCTATCCTCACGAAACTCCAAAGATTAACGACAAGAGGTGGCGCGAGACATAACCTATCCGCGCGTAAAAAGCTAATAAAACCCCTTTTTGCATTTGCTGGCAATATAAATTGACCTGTTCCGCTGCTCTCCGCGCTTGTGATTATGCTCGCCCTTGTTGCTTCCAAGCACGCACGGTTGTATCACCTACGCGGTTAGAGGAGGGTTTTGATAATTCAACGAAAGTATTCTTCGCTCTCGCAGGTTCCATTTACCTCGACACTGTTAGTACAGCGGAGCCACTATTATTTTAACCTCTTCTATCCGAACGCTACCCGTATGCTTTATTACCAGACGGTTCTATTATTAAACGCTTATCCTTGGGAGGATATCATCTTACTTATTAAGGCATTCTTTTGTGAGGGATCAAGTTAATTTTCAGTAATTTCTATAAGAAATGACTGATGATTCACAATGATATTGTATCTATAGAAATAATTTAAAAAATTGGTGAAATTATTATTTGGAGATTTCGGAGATATACACATCCCATGCATGTGTCGCTGAACTTAAAGTGGTAATTTGAAAGACAACCACGCGAAAGGTGAGGCCGTGCCATCCACCTGTTCACCACCTGCGAAATGTAAAAAGTTTATCCGAATGGTAACAATGCATTCGCGTTACGTGCGAATAGTACAGCGTTAAGTTCAACGACTATCGAGTGCCGCGCCGTGACACTGAAGCAACGATAATTGCAACGGCGTGACGGCGTCGTTTCGTTTTATTGCCAGGCTCAGTAACGGTTTATTGAGGATTTACGCGGGGCAATATATCTCTTTGCTGATCCCTCCGTTCGTGTTTCTTTGGCCCCGCAGGTTTTTCGGCCGAGAGACATTTATTAAGGGTTATCGCGCCGTCACCGTAAAACGAGGACGAGTATTGACAATCGGACGAAGTTCAAAAGTAATCTCCAATAATCCCTTCTATCCGTCCCTTCTACAACTGTCTCCCTCTCCCAAATTGTGCACTAAAATCGTTCCGTGTTTACGGTCGGAGACGGCGCTATTAAAAGTCCACGTCTTAAAGTCAGTGTCACGGTGAATTCATAGTCAACTAAATATTATAAATTTGCGATCGCTGCTTCATAAAATAAACAGCGATTCACCTACCTCACTTTTTAAAGAACGCGTAACATCTCAAAGCCGACACTACTTCCCAAACGCGCTGCTAACGTTGAACCAATTTCCAACAGCCCCGGAAACGCGCACCGTTACGCCCGGATAAATCTTTCAGCGTTTAATTTGGATCGACAGTCCCCGAAACTTTTGACGTGCAACGTGCTTTAATTACGAACTCCGGTAATCGGCTTCGGGAAATAATTTAACACGGAAACAAATTACCTTTTACATGTGCGTATCGCTTTACGCGACGTAATTAAAACATAGAGGACGAAACGTTGGCCCACCGATATTCGATAACCGGCAAGAAATTGTTGCAGTAGAGGGAAGCGATCGCTTTAAAGAGCGCCGGTGTCGCTTTGAGTCGCGTAATTAATCACACGTGTTGCTCAATTTTACTGTTACTTCCCTTAACGGCTTGTAATCGCCTTTTTTTAAATTTCACGGCATTAATTATTTTAAATTGAACCCGAAAATTTCACGCGCGAAAGTGGAAGCTTAACCGGCGCACCGTGAATTTACATTTCACGGCTGAAAACGTTACAAAGGAGCTCAACTGTCAAAGGGTTTTTTACTTTTTTCTTTTTTAAAGCGGTATTCACTTGCAAAAGTGTGTTCGAAAGCAAGGTTTCCAAGGGAGGGGTCACTAGAGTTTTTTTCTCGCCCAGGTAACCGTACTGTTTAATATACGCGTAACGTCGTTACCCTCGTTAGCCGCGGTGGCATAACTGGGGAGTTTAGACAGGCGAACGACGAGCTCCCGTGCTACGTGTACGCGATGCATTATTTTCGAAAACAATGCGGCGTGAGCGGAAATACGATGATACGTACACCAGGGAACAGCGGGGTGAGGATGGACGGGAGGGTAGGGGAATGAATCGTACGAAATTCACGATCGTTGCCAGACACGCGTTAATCGCCTCTGTTCTCGTTCGACGAACATGCATTCAAGGTCATCGACGTGTTAGCAACACGTAGGACACGAACACGACCTCTACTTATATCTGGGATGCATGGTACATCGATGGAACAGGGACGATGGCGAGAATGGAGATTGTGTACGTAGCAGTCGAAGAAGAAAGATTTTTATATACGTGGTGTTCGGTAACTGGTGGTACAAGCGAAAAGGGGGTGATTCCAGATAAAAAAATAAGTCGAAAATATAGAATACAAATTTTTCATGCGAGGTTTTGTTTTCGAGAATTAAACGACAAAATTTGTTGGCCGAATAATAAATAATTTATTTCAGAGTAGGATTAGTTCTTTATTACAAAAAAGAATTGTTAGTAATTGAGTTTGAAGTACATGGGTCAAATATCTGTGAAAATAATCAGGTAAGCAACCAATTGTCCGACCAGGCACGGGCTTGTTTCGCTTCCCGACCTGACCTGTCGAATATAGCGCAGCCATAAAGTAAAATAGGACGGTGCCTGGTTAGACAAGTAGGATACTGCCCCATTGTGTGTTCAGTCTGAGTAGCGATTGTACGGATCCAAGAACTTGAATGGGCCTATTCAGTTGGAAATATGTTTCCAGGCTCTTAAAGAATTCCGATGTATATCGTGTGAAAGGTGAATTGTAATTTTCAATTCGAGATGGGAATAAAGTGTGTCGATAAGTGCAGTAGGTACGATATATGGTCAAACGGAAAAATTTGTTACAAAAACAAACCATCATTTTGCCATAAATACATTTCCTTTTCCAACATGGACAAAAATGGTCCCCTTTTCGACACTGTCCTTCGTCACGAAAATTCGAGCCATCACTGTCGCATCACCCGCGCGCTTCGGTAATCGTGTTAGATTCCAACACACGTCTGGCTTTCTCTCGGTATGCACATGCACGTTCAGGTGGCCACGCGCTCGCGAACTCGCCTAACCCTACACACACAGCCCGCAGTCGCTTGAAATATTGCTCGTCGCTCCGTGGAAGATGTACGATGTGTTATTGTTGAAAGCATCGAAGCGAAAATTTCAGTGTCTGGATATATCCACCGTTCTCCGCTCGATTCGCCCCTATAGATACACATCCCTCCCCCGCCGCCTCCGCCCGCGCGCGTCACCGAGTTTCACGACATCCTCAAACCCCCATCGAGACCGGAAGGTGGGTATAAATGTAAATAGGATGTCTGCACGTCCGCGAAAGACGGCTTTGCGATGGTGTATCAAAGGGGTCCCTGTTTCACTCTGGTTCGCTCGCAATCTCCACTCCCGAGAATTCTTCTTTCTCTCGTCACGAACGCATTTTCTTCGGCTGTATCCCTTTCTTCCTTCGCCTGTCACCTGTCAGACGCAGACCAAACCTCATTGTTACTCGATCTGACGCGCGCATCTGAAACACAGCCGCGAAATTTCGCGGGGTTTCACGAAATTATTCCGGAAACTGTATTAAACCCCTCGCGTTGGCATTTCAATGGCGCCAGGCTTGCGAGTTTTCGTCGAAACGGGGATGGATTCCTCGTTTGACCAAGTTATTTCTATGCAAATGCTGCGCCACTGGAACGTTTTTGTTTCGCGTGTAGGTTAAAGGGACGTTTTGAAAATGATTTACTGGAAGAGAGGGGCGATAGGATTTTTTGGAGCGCTGATTGTTGGTGGAGAATGTTTTGCGGTGAAAGGCGTGTTTAAGGACAATGATGGTAAAACATGAAATATTCGTCATTTTTCGACGCACGTTTACCGGTATATTTTTCTAACTTTTCACCGCTGTTTTTGTTGCGGGCCACCTCGAATCGCGTCTGTTGACATTGTTGCATGAAAGAGCAATGAAACAATATGTAAAGTACAGAGGCGATAGGTACAGTTAACTGCCGATTCCTTTATGAGGGGCGGTTGGGTTAAAATTTAAATGTTTTGTTGTGAAAAGCTATGGCGCGGGCAGGTGAAAAAATGTGAAATATTAAAATATATAAAAAAACACACACACAGATATAATTTCTTCTATTACAGACCTATTGTGATTAAATAACTTGAATTAACATCGTACATACAGTCAGTTGTGGGACTGACTGTATCATCGTAAAAGTCCATCAAATAATCACCCTGAATGTTTCTTATTTCTACTTGTAAAATTCACATCTGCTTCAAACATTAACGTACGAATGCTTCGTAAACACAAACTCGTTATAAAACGAGTGGCATTTATGCCGCATCGCGAAACTAGTTTCTCCTTCCCTCGCATTCCCACACCATTTTTCGAAATCTACGGTAATCAACATCGAATTCGCAGCGAAATTCAAAAACTAAGTGAATTCGAGGATATATTTGACGGTTCAGTGTCCACGATGAAAACGAATTTTCGACGAGTTTTCGGGGGCGCGCGATGGAAAACGTTGCAGAACACGCAATTTCGGCCCCGCCGTGTATAATTACGTGCATTCGTTGACACTTCCGGTCGCCCCCGCCGTTCGTTCGTTATCGCCCCCCGCGATCCAACGATGCGGCTGCGTTACATTTTAAACTACATTTCGATGCGCTGTCAGAGGGGTGGAGGGAATGGAAGTGGCGGCAGCCGAGATGATGGATTTAGCCAGAAACCGCCCCTGTTCGCCGTACTATTTCTCCAGTGGCTGTATCCTGTGACGGCTAAATCCATTTTGGTATTAGATTTCTTTGAATCCCTGTGTGCCTTTCATCGTGCCATTGATGGATTAAAAAAGGAGGAAGGCAGCCAAGGAGGAAGCGTGTCCAAGCGTGGATGGCAAGGAGACTGTTTGGACCGTAGCCATGTTGGGAGAAGATCTCGAAGACTCGATACACAACGATGGCAGTTGATCCTCCGGGCCTGCGTCATCGCTTAGACGCGATTTGGTCTTGGTATAGTCAACAACCGTTGCTTCTATCTTGTATTTAACATTGAATTTACGTCGACTATTCGTTTAATTCTCCGAATGTAATGTTACTACGTTCTGCAAGTTTTATCGCGTTGACTACCTGACAAATTTCTGTTAGGTTGTAATATTATTTAGATTACTAAAGAGTTATTTATTAAAATAATTCTGAATGAAAATACTAAGTACGAGCATGACCCAACGATTTGAACGACTCTTCTAACTGTTTTTACGAGAAAGCGTAACAAAGCCAAAAGGGAAGACGCGTCTCGTGTCAAGAGTTGATGGGAAGTTACGACGGTGCGCAGCGCAGAGCTGAAACGAAAATTGTGATGAGTGTAGTGTGAAATATTTACACGCAGAGGACAATCCATCAGCAGCATCTTCGCCCCCCGGCGCGTTCGCCATTGCTAGCCAACGCCGTTGCCGCCACCTCCTTGCTTTCCAGTCTGAGGCTCCGCGAACCCAACCTACTTCACGCCTCCGCAACCTTCACACCTCGCGAGGCAGAGTAGAGTGCTCTTCATTCCTTAGTCCTCGATGCTCTTTTCTCTAGTTTCACGACATAACGACTGACTGGCATCAACACGGTCGACGACGTTGATAACGGTGAACGACATTCTCTTATGGATAATGAAATCGTTCATTATCTCTAAGAAACCCTTTATGTTAATCAGTTGTTGTATTCCGAGATTTTGATTTGCAGTCACCTTTGTGATAGAGAATTTAAAAAAATACTAGGAAACTTCTTAATAATATATAAAATTAATGTATAATATTTAAGTCACAGAGTAGGATGGAAATTAGTCGTCTCGAATATTCCATCGTACTTTTATCCGTCGAATCTAGCAGTACCATTGTTATGGTTGCGTTAGACGTCGCGCTCGTGCAACTAACGATAGAATAATTCGAATTTATATGTAAATTGAATTTAATAGCCGTACGCTATAGATAACTTCGCGGCAGCGCAGAGCAACGGTTCATCTCCTGCAGTGATTAACGATGCTTCGTGGTAGTAATTCGACATTAGTATCCGTGGTGAAGGATCGAATTCGCGTATACCATTGTTGCACTCCGTATCGGGTATCATCCGTTGTAACTATTTTTAATTGGTGTCCGATTCGGATGTTCTCGATTATCGGTGCAAAAATTCACATAGGTAAACACCGACCATCCCTGGCATTATACTACGGCAAGCGATTAATTATTTCCTTGAAAATTAATTACCATCCGATGCGCTATCAATTCACCGATCTGGACAGGTGTGTTCCGCAATAATTGTTTAGAAAATTATTCAGGAATTCTGTTTGGAGAGGCAAGCAAACTCAAAGTAAACGTTTTCCACGCTATCAACCACAATTTTATGATTTTTCCATTTCCCTAGGCGTTCTGCAAACTTTCTGAACGATTTTCTGAATAATTACTTAAAACAGACGATCCAATAGAGAAGACGAGGATGAAACACGTTAATTAGGTGAGTTGTTCTCGCTACGGCATTCCGAACTTTACACGGGTTTATTACAACTTTCCCGTTACGTTATGAAAATTCATTGTAGACTTTGCAAGCTCCATACTTGTTATACAGTTTCAGACCGTAATTGTGGTCCTCTTTACTGAATAATATAATAATTTATAAACATATTTGAATAATCCAGTACGCGAGGAATACGAATTCGACACGATTACACATTTTTCAGTTCAGGCAAACGAAATTAATTGTAATTAATCTTGCATGTTGGAGAAATATCTATCTGGCAGTTGGAAAAATAAAAATAAATGGTTTCTTTAATCATCGTCATAATTTATGGTTCGATTAATTAATAGGTCGTTGACGTTTGGAAAAACTACAAACAACATTTGTGATTAAGCATCCAGCTTGATAGGTTGTTCATACAGCCGCGATTCAACCGTTATTCCGTGGTACATAAGGTTCCAGTGCAAACAGACAGACCAGTGGAAGCACAGAGTAGGCAGGCCTGGTTAATTACTCACCCCCATCCAGTCAGCCTGGCAGGCTTCGGTATGTTCCATCCTCTGTTACCTCCAAGCATTTCCCATTCGAGCCCTGATGGATCACCTAGCCAGCCCACCACCCACAGAATAGCCAACAATGGCTTTTTGTTTCTTTTTATTGGGGGTAGGCGGATAGGAAACCGGTCGGAACAAAGTATTTGTCGCTATATAGCTGCTGGTTCCCCACCCTCTGTGACCTTCACGATTCGATTCGTCCCCTTGTTCTCTGACCATCAAGTTCTTTAACCTCCCCGATCGAAATAGCAGTACAACCGCAGAGAAAGAGAACTATGAATTCGCGAAGGGGGCCAACGCCGATAATGGCTCTCACGGAGACTTTACACGAGTCCGATCCAGGAGGCGCAAACTCGTAACACACTGGCACAAGACTGCTCCTCGAATTGTGTGATTCTCGACTTGAATCAATTCTAGGATAAGAACAACCGAGAAAAGTGACTTTAACTAGTTGTTGGGAACCATAAGCGTTTCAGCGAACGGCGAGCACGCAAACTAGTGGCGCCACCAGTGGCTTTTAGCACTGAGATGTTTCCAGCTTTTTCTTTATCTATTTTTATTTTATCTATCTATTTTATAGGAATACTTTACATTACAACTACTAAGCTCGGTAATTTGATTCGTGTACCATAGACTTTTTTCTAAAATTACTAAATTATTGACGATTATTGACATTTCTTCATATTAATTATTTCGTTAGAGTCGGATTCGAGCGAATGCAAGTTATGCGAAAATTGTCGGGCATTATCCTGTGATGAGGGAGCAGGATGGATTCGAGAAAGTTTCCGAAACTGTTCCCGCAGGAAATCAACATGGTAATGTGCTGCCTTAAGTAATGAGAATCTTAGTAAGGAAGGGTGCTTAAGGGGATAAAACTATAGATCCAGAAGGGATAAATGAACGACATGGATCCGAGGTGGACACCAACTAGACGCTATTAATCTCAGGTACGGTTAGCTTGGATACCTTGTGTTCATAGCGCAGCCAGGGGATTGCGGTCGCTTGGAATTTAAGTCGAAATCGTTTTTAGATAAAGGAGCTGATAAAAGGAATTTAAAGAAATGAACAGGAGGGAACACATATTAAAGGATAAAATATATATGTTGTAAGAGATACTTTTAATTAATAACTCTTTAGATGAGTTATTTGTCAGGATTTTTTATATACTTGAACAATACAATCATAACAATCATAAAGGGAGTTTTATAAGTCAAATTCAACAATACTTTAAACACTTTATTTTAAATACTTAATTCGCATACATTTCTTGTAATCTAATTTCACAGAAAAATAGAATATGTATTCATAAGTTTGTATCATGAAAGTCGTTCGTAATTAACGCTCCACCACCTCCTAAAAAATTGCAAGTTCCACGAAACAACGCGTTCGACGTTTCCCAAAATTCAGTCCGTCCCAGAGTCCAGGGGAGTAAACGGCTCAACTTCCCGGGATAATTCGACACGTTTAAGAAACTTAAAGTGGCAATAAGTACGAGGGAACGCGAATTTCAAGCGGGTCTCGTAGTCATTCACATGCAACGCTCGTCTCGGCAGAACCCTCGTCAGTCGATCCCAAGTTACGTTCGTGGCGGCAGTCGAAACGATTCAACCGGTTGACTCAGCCGCAAACTTATTGTCCGAGTCCTAATTGAATTTGTCCTCTTGGACCATGTCGCCGTGTTGCGGTAATGTTGGCAGCTCTAGACGGTAGTCTCCAAGGTACGCCAAGGGCTTCGCTTATAATAATGGGCGCGAAATTTGCATAATGGATACATATGCACGCTCAAAGAGGACTCCTCGACCTTAGTTCTCTTCTCTCTTGGCATTTGCTTCTCCCTTTACCCCCCCCTCCCCCCTCCCCCCATCTCTCTTTATCTCGCCAACGTCCTGTCTCCGTATTGTGGTCGAGAGTTAGAGAAAGACAGGGAATACGGACGGGGGTGGAGTTCTGCTGACTCCACGGAGTGCTTTAGTTGTTAGTTGTTACGTGTACGTGTCCCATGCAAAGTTATGCCCCATTGTACCAGCCTGCTAAGATCCAGGCTCCAACTAGTGGTAGAGCTGTAACTCTTGCAAAAGAGTACTGATTAACTTGCGAAAGTCACGAATGAACCCGCCCCCGTGTTGCGCAAGACGGATCTGTTCATGTACGTTTTGCTCGGTGTTCTTCTTTTCCAAGTTGCGTCGCTGTGCACTGTTGGGGGGAAAAGGGGAGAGAGAGGCCACACCGTATTCTTTGCTGGGAGCTTTTTGCATCGCCTTGCATGCAACGGGATGCAAAGTTTCAGCCCTGCGCTGTATTTATAGCGCTCCATGCCTCTCGGCGTTGGGTTACCCTATCAATCTGCGCACACGCCACCCCTAGATATTGCTACTTTGTCAACGTCAGTGTCGTATCGTTGACTTTCCCTTTTTGTTTCGGCAACCCTCTCGATTCGTAACTAT
The DNA here is from genome assembly GCF_026283585.1 of Hylaeus volcanicus. Classification (NCBI taxonomy): domain Eukaryota; kingdom Metazoa; phylum Arthropoda; class Insecta; order Hymenoptera; family Colletidae; genus Hylaeus; species Hylaeus volcanicus. The sequence continues at coordinate 21,019,827 of NC_071979.1, forward strand.
GAACGATAGACGCGGCCCGTGTTGCGTTCCCCTGTAAACTATTTTCGACATTGTTTTGCGGAGAGTGTAATGCTCTGCATACGTCACTGGCTGACGTAACACGTTCCCCGCGGTAGCTTTTTCGGTAGATTTCAGTCTACGGTGGCATGGGTCAGCGTTAGGGCTGTGTCTGGGTACTCTGGTGCTCAGGGCAGTGTAGTATAACGCGAATATTTAGAATTTGTAGAACATAGTGGAAGGTATTTTAAAGGGAAATATAAAGAGTTTTAGGATGGGAAGCGTCTTCCAAGTTGCGATGGTTGTGATCCGTGAAGTGCCTGTAGGAGACTGGCATTACCTCGAGGAACTTCCTAAGTGGTGCCAAATGTGGACACCCTTGGTTGAGGGTTTGCAACACTAAAGACATGAACATAATTTGTCACGTAAGTGTCTAGACAGACAGATCGAACGTCCCTATGATTCTTGAGGCGTCACTGTTTAGGGTAGTGTGGGGTTAGGCTCGTTTCATTTCAGTGCTTGTTATTGCATATTATTACATGTTTGAAATATACAATCGTACCTTCAAAAAAGAAAGATACAGAACGTATGAATCATGTAATTGCAATTTCAAAGTATACTAACCACCGATTTCAAATTTTAAACAGAATCGTTCAATCTCACTTCAACCTCTCATAGAACGACGAACTTGGGTTTGGAAAAAGTAAAGCTTGGAAGGCTCGGTAAGAATTTCTGAATGAAATACTAAACCGCGTCGTATCAAGTTGACCCATTTAAATGTACGTCAGCAGGCGCGACAGTTTCATCTCGAGACGACGTTATCGACCCTCGACGACATCCTTCACGGTAAGAGAAGGTACACTTGCATGTATCACCGCGACTCAGACAAAGCTCTGCAATTAACTCTCCGAGCCCCATGCGCCCGCGGCGGTTAAGACGAACTATCGGAGGAGGAGTTGCCAGAGGAATGGCTCTTGTATCAAGTCGCACGTTCTCTGTGAGTAATTGCTGTTATTCCTAGACGATTCCCTCCCTTTTGGTACTACGTGACACACCCGGAGGGTCTCTCGCTGAATTGGTACTAATTCGTTTTCCCTGGCGTCAAGAATATTGCCATAGAAACACAGAACGGAAATGTATGGCGATTCCCCCGGTGAAAGGTATAAGAACACCTCAAGGTAAAGATACCGTTGACATAGGTATCTGAGTACACCTGATCTCGGAAATATTCGTTTCTGTATACCTTGGCAAGGCTCCAGCTGTTTTATAAGCCTCGATATAGGGTAATCGTGACGTCAACTCTGATTTGCGCATCAACGAGTGTAAAAATTGATGAGATCAACGATAGGGGTATACAAAAATGGAATCGATTCAATGTGAAACGAAGTTTAGAAGTATTACACCTAATGAACGTTCGAAAATGTAATCTACAAATTTTCTACGTGTTGATGTCCGACTGGAAATGACTTGTGCCTAGTTTAACTCCATTCTCTGGCAAACTGCTCTGTAACACGTCGATATATTTTAAGTAACTTTCACCTAACTTTACATCCATATAATTTCTTTTTTCTAGTAACATTCTCAAAGATCTTCCCGCTCAAGTATACCCTTCCCGATCCCGTTTTTCAAGTAAGAGCTAAATCTCCAGGTCGAAACGTGTATGCGTTTAACATCCCCTGTTTTCCAAGATCACCCACTTTATACACTCCGAACTATGCCAAGCAACCCCTGCCACGTACACGTTCAAAGGCAAAACACGAGTTTACGCTGTGCGGAAGACCGTGGCATGAATTCTTCACTGTTCCATCATCCCGGCGTATTACCAGCTTACAATAGATCACGATAGCGCAACGTATTCCAACTGGTCTGAGCCACCCCTGAATGGCTCCTTTTCACACGTGTTCGGTAGAGACGCGCGGAGGATCGCGGTACCTGCGGATAGATAGGGATCCCGGGGCCGTGAAAGAAGAAGAAACGACGCGAGATGAAGGGAGGGCATGGAATTATAGAGATAGAATGTGGGAAAGTGACGGGGAAAGAGATGCAGGGATGTAGGGAGACCGTTGCCGAGCCTCGGTTCCCCGGCGTTGGTGCTTTCTGACGCAACATAATGTGACGGCCATTGTGCTGAAGTTAGCGGCGGTGGGTTATTCAGCGGCGGCATTTCCATGCAAAGCTTCCCGGATGAAGCCCAGACAGAGAAGAGTAGCCGCGGGTACCGCAGACCTCTCTGTATCCTGATCGCCCCCTAACTGCACTTCGCCGTTGGCCCTTCCTACCGTCGTTTCCACGGTCGAGCCTCTCTTCCTTCTTCCACTTCTCTCGACGTCAGACCTCGCCTCTCCCCGTAGTCTTCCTTGCCCGTTGCCCCACCCCAACCATCGACGATCTACATTCAACCTCATTGTGCAACCGGCTTATCCATGCCCACCCGTGCAATTCTCACATCCTGATAACGAACGGTTGTGAAACGCTCCCTTTCGTGCACCTCGGCCTTATTCCTCCCTTTGAGCCCTGCCTCTTACAGGACTGAAGAGAACTCGGGTTAACGGGGAACTGGGTATCGCCCCGTCCGACCACGTCAACCAACAGAACTCTTTCGCTGAAATCCCACTGGGGGCGTAACGATACGCGAGGAAATTTTTACCAATGATTTTACGAAGCTACGCGGAATGTATGCACGTGCACTAAGAGCATTCGTCCTAAACGATAGTGTCGGTAATTTTTAAATGTTATGTCCTCGATTGTGAACGCCATGTTTGAAAGGGTTAACTCGGACCCGTTGAAATTCCATCTGTTCACGTTAACGCCTTTACATATTTTTTTCCCCTGCAATCGTCTAGCGAACCATTCGAAAACATATCGTTTTACCGCCTCCTCTCTCGCCATTTTCATCGCGGTTTTTCTTTGTCCTGTTCCTTCCGGTTTGCTCGTTTTCAAATCCCGCAACCGATTTTGTGAGCGAACGCTCGTGGCTTCAATATTTAAATAGCCCCCGATACAACGCAAGAAATAGCAAACTTTCGATGCGTGTATATTTTATTCATACGCGTTTCTGGTTGCTTGTACACGCATGAAAGATTTAAAGTATTCGCGGAATTTATGCGCGGCCGTTTCGGTCGAAAAAATACGATTTATAGCGGCGATGAAAATGCGACGATGAGAAATATATTTCACGGAGCGGTGAAGGTGATTTAATGAAACGCGTGGAAATGTTAACAGCCTGACTGGCGTGTAATTGAACCGAGAGCATGGGAATGCATGCCCATTGCCGCGGCTCTATTTCTTACTCGATGGTCGATGTGGACAGCAATTCCCCGTGAAATACGTCCTACTTTCCTAGAGTCAAGACCGTTAATGCAAACCACCGAACCGCCGAGGCTTTCCTTTCGTACAGCTTAATCACTTAAGTTCTTGTCTTTATCAGTGTTGTTCGCAAGAACTCTCGTAAACGACGAAAACTTCATTTTCCGCGCTGCCGGACCGTGAACGAGTTGTAACGCTTTGATGGAGAAACCATTGACATCTGGTCAGAAATAGGATACAATAGAAAGTTATGTAAGTTATCTCTTTCTAGGTAGCTCTTCCCATATTCACAGGTAAAGATGTTGCATGTGTGGGCGCAGTGTAAGAATTATTTTCTGATTTGCATGAGAATCAACAAGTGAAACGGTTGTAGGCGATTCAAGTTTGTGGAATGCAAGAATTTAGCGATAGTGGAGAAAGAACATTCGCCACTGGCAGATACAGTCAATCTCATAAATATTCGTAACTTCCGTGTCTATTAAAGGAATCTGTCAAAATTGAATGATAGGTTTGCTATTTTCAAATAAATATTTCATTATTAATAAACTCTAGAACAAGTTGGGTTTCTGTGCCAAATTTTTACTGCATTCACTTGACAGTATAGTTTGTAGAATACCATCATCGAACTCCACAGGTTTTCCACCACGGGGTTCATCTTCGACTCTGCAGTTCCGTGATCGAAATTTTCAAACCAGCCCTAGCACTGAAATAAGTCACTATATTGCTTTCGCGTAGGGCTGGTGAAACGATAATAATCCTTGCAATGAACAAGTTTTACTTACATTAAGAATGATAAAAAAATCGACTAACATCTAAGCTTCCAGTTTTGTTTCTTAATTGCACAGTCTTTATGAAAACATCATTTTTCACAAAAACGCCTACCGTTGCTCGCAAGGTTCGACCTTCTAACCCATCCGAGTACACTAAGCTCGAACGCGGACCGAGGATACTATCCTCGCGCGACTCCAGGTTCGAGGGAAACGGTCGAGGAATTTTGTTTCCGGTCCCAACGCGAACAAACGGCGCGGCCGATAAATTATAAAAGCCCGAAGACTTCGGAAACGATTTTTCACATATCTTCGCCTGTATCCCGAGGGCGGGACCGAGGAGAGGAAAAAGTGGAATAGGATTTTCCTTGGGGATACTCCAATATCGTGGGTGGAATACGTATATCCATAGCGCGCCCCTTTCAACTCTCGAATTTTATTAACGTATCGGCCGATGGCGGTACGGACGTTGCAGCAGGCGGCGAGGGGGAGGCGGGAGTAAAGGGACGCGAGTCGTAGGAGGGACAGGGCGGAGAGGGAATTGGAAGCCTCGCGCCGCATAATGTATAACATCATCTTTTACGATATCTCTTTCTGGGGCGCACCAGGGTATAGGTAATGCACGGTATTGTATTTTGCGATTGCATTTTCAGAGACGTCCGCCTGCGCTTTGAATATAAAGTGGCCCGAGCCGAGCCTGTTTCACGTGCGGCGCACCGTTGCTGCCGGCAGCCCTAGCAAAACGATAATACGGCACTCCTACCAGCTGTGCCAACCCAGTAACCGAACGTTATTATCGTACTCTCAGAGTCTATAGATGCTTTTAGCGAGTGCCGCGTTCAGAAAGCACTTTTGTTTCCCCGTGTTCCCGCGATACGCCGCCTCGAAGATAGCTTACCGACGACTTATAGCCTCGGGGATCAGAATGACGCGATTTTTTTGTACGGGCATCCCACCAATCTTCCCTTGATAATAAGGGGAGAGTCGAGTAACTGGGGAGGTGTGCTATATGCTACGTGTTCTTTTCTGTTCATATAGTGGAACTCATATGGTTTGCATTCGAATCTTTAAGGGATTATATGAGCCCTTCATTGCATAGATCGATTAAATACATAGAACGAAGTCGAGAAATGCGATCAAAATGCCCTCCGAAATAAAGTATGTATTATTCAATCTCTGAACAAATTTTGTCGTTTAATGGCGTTAATAAGTGCTTTTTACACTTAAGTTTAAATCCTCCGAAGAAGCCCTCGCTGCAGGCGTTAGTTTGAGCTCCCAGAGGGATCTTACTAAAGTCGTCCGATAATGCACGCGCGTGGTCGCGTCTCAGCCTATCGTCCACGAGCAAGAGGCAAAATCGTTTCCCGGTATTCAACATCGCACAATCCGCGCACTCGGGATGGAACGTTGAAAGCGGCCAGTCAGGAGCGAGCTGGATGGAAGGAGTCAGAGTGGACATTGAAGGGGAAACGAGAATGTCGGGGGGCGGAGCGCGCGGGGGGTGGGAGTACTTCCGTGATAAATTAATCGTCGATTTCCGACGATTACAATTTGGTATGCTTCCAAATCGCTCGCACCCTTTTTGCGGCGGTGAATTTTAGCCGTGTGCATTTTTCATCCGGCGCGGTGCGCCCTCAGAAAGAGGATATCTATCTTCCCTAGAGGCTGCTCGGCCCTCCGTTTCTCGGGTATAACCCTCGCCCCGTCCTTCTTCTTGCCTCCCGGCCGCGGCGCGTTCGATCTCGCTTCTTCTTTCCTCCCGCGCCTAGGCTCTTGCCGAGCGAGACTGGCTCGCTTCCAAAAATATTATAAAATTCCCAATTACGTGGCATAGATTGGCGAGGTAAATTGCCCCTGGAGCACGGGTGGGTGGCGAGACGGTGGTTGCCTCCGCTACACCCCTGACTGCTTCGCTTCGCTCCGCTCCGATCCACTCCGCTCTGCCCGACGACCGAATCGAACGGGGAACCAGATCCTCCGCTTCTCTCCAATCGGTAATCCATTACCGTGACGCGATTGGGTAATTGCAGGTGAGGGGCCTATCTAGAGACGTGCCCACCAGTCTCTAACCTCTTCCTCTCTATTCTCGAACCACTCTCGCCCCCGCGTCGGGCTGGTGGGGGCAAGGGTGGTGCCCTCCGACCCTTTCCATTCCGGTCGATATTCCCTCTAATTAAACACTGGGGGCACAATGACAAACCTACCTTGTACCGGATCCTCGCCAACGTTGTCGACGATGCCAGCTTCCCTGGCTTCGGAGACCTGCAACCGCTCTGTTCGCCTCCAGGATCCAGTAATTCGGTTAATCCAAGGCGGTTGTTGCGTAACGCGACTTCGAATAAATCATTCGTCCCTTGGCTGCCGCTGTTGTTACCGCGATTCTGTTCTTCGGGCCGCTCGGGACGGGCCAGTGCGAGAATACTTGCACGGGTCTGTTTAATGCGTGGTTAATTTCTGGATGATTGTAGATATGTATATTACGATTCGAGTTGGTAAGATGTTTGCAACCTGGGAACAGGTTCCCTTTGGGAACGATAATCCTCTTTCGCATTACGAATCTGAACTCGATACATACAAATTTGATTCCAAGATGACGGAACAAAATGTGAAAGCCTGCTAAATTTTGATGAAACTTCATTTTAAATAAAAATATTAATACTTCCATTTACAGTCACGTAAATTAAAACTTGCGATTAGTTTCAAACTTAAAAATCTCGATACTAAAGACAATGGAAACATTGTGAATGTGGCAATTATCGTTTCACTGTTCTTGCTATGGCCTCGAATATTGCCCGGTATGATTCGAAAACGAAAAAGAAGTACTACATCGGCGAGTACCGCTGCACAATGCACAGACATTAAAAAGTGCTATCACACGCAGCTCGATGTGACGCAAAAAATCTCGCCCGGCTAGAATCAGGCCAGATTCGTGTATAATTGACGTCACGCTCAGCGTAACTTTATCTACGTGTATGGCATTACGGCTGAATGATACAACGAGCCATTTGCATATTCCCACCCCCCGGCATTATCTATTCGCGGTTGCGCCATTTCGCGGACCAAGGCACTGAAATTGGGCGAGATCGTTATTCAGGAGCCGAGCTGACAGATATAAAGCGAGAAGCTGAGTGAACAACCAATCCGTGGTCATCAGATCCCCTCGTAGAACGGAAATTCATTTATGGTTTTCAATTCAACCTTATTCGATATTGCGAATCCTTTTAGCAAGAAATACAAACGAAATTATGCATGCAGGATAATCCATTTATCTTGCATCTTGCATGTCTTTGTTATTTTGTAAAGTTTAATACCAAAATTTATTTGAACTTCCAATTCGATGTTATTCTATTTCAATTGTCATATTGTTTTCAATTGTCATAGGTACCTTGATATCTTCGTACATAGAATGAATAAGAGTATTGCACAATAAAATACAGAACTTAGTAAAATAAATTCAAGAGCATCCTACACCCTTGCTCCAACGCCTAAAATGATATCATCAAAGAATAGTTCCCCGTTATGACTTCAACGTCTCCTTGTACCAATTTTTCAAACCCACGGTTTGAAATAATTTACAATTTGTCCCAATTTCGAACAGTCATCTTGCATAATTGAACCTGTTCCATTAACCGCAATTCCACAGATTTTATTCGCGAGACGTTGCGTCCAAGACCAGTAACTCCGGTTAACGACCATGCCACGGTCGTTTTCTTCGATATTAACGTAGAAGCCTTGCTCTGGATGCTCGTAAAAAACGAAAGATATAAAAGATATATTTACGAGGCTTACCAATCTCAGTCGTGCCGCTAAATAGATGTATAGTTGCCCCTGGTTGAAGCTTATCTGTTTTCTCTCTATCGCGCCTTTTCCTTTCTCGGGGTACATCTAACTCGATAACGGCGTCTCGCTTATAAAGAATTAAACCGACTGCTCCCACGCACGTGCCAAGTGGTGGCCCTGCTGTTCCAATCCCCACGAGGACACTGTCTACCTTATCCCCTTGCTACGGTCCAGCTCCCTATCTTCCAAGATCCCTTCTAGGTATTCTGCTAGGGTAGTTAGCGAGGGGAACTCGAACACCAGCGGAAACAGAAAGGTCGACTTACATGATTCGATCACCGATGTTGGAGATACCTTTGCCAGATCGTTGGAGGCAAACAACCGTCACTCGATCGCCTTCGATGAGTCAGGAAACGTCGAACAGTAATCGGGTCATTCCACGCTTTTGAAGTTATAGCATTGTTTGGGGTAGCAATCTTTTAGTAACAACGCTGTATCTTCCATTTGCGGTATTTAAACATATTCTGGAGGATATTTCCAAGTTTTGGATGGTCGTGATTTTTTATTTGTTTAAAAGTGTTCGTTTTATAGTATAGTAGTGTATGTTTTACAGTCAGTCTCGTAAGTACCCTTCATGTCGATAGAAGGAATTTCTCTAATTTAGATGATAGGTTTCATGTTTTCAAGTAAATAAATAATAAACATTTTTTATAAGCTGGAGAGAAATGTCGACTTTTGAAAATTAATATCGATAGCCATGATTATCTTTTTGAACTCGAGTTGTAATTATCCCCCTTCTTTCATTTTCATCTTTCTCCTACAGACCAATCCCAATAGATACCTTCTTATACCTCTTTGACGAGGTGTCACGATTGTTCATTCAACCTGGAAAAAATTGCGTCGTCCAATAACTCGAGCCTCCGTAGCACTCTAACAGATATATCAGCTTGATGCTCGCCAAAAGGGCATCGCACACCTGGTGCATTCGCCGTAGCCGGCAAAACATAACCTTCGAAGTTGCCGGTAGGCAGCACAGGTCCCGAAGTTACACCGTTCGGAGACTCGTAAACACGTAGAACGCACCTGGGACCCGATGTCTTTATCGATAATGTGACACCTATATACGCGGTAACGTAACTCACGAATTTAAATTTTTAACTCGGCCACTCTCCTCGGTCTCCGTTCCTCGTTGCGCGGCCTACCCCCCTCCGTCGACGTCCATGGCGCGAGTGCGTTCACTCGCGCGTTCGCCAAATCACTAAACGCGAAACTCATTGAATAGCGTATCTATGAATCATCCGCTTGGTGGGCGATGAAATTAATTCTGGACGTTGATGAATTGCCGAACCCTTGGTTAATTCGGAATTTGTGATAAATATACGTCTGTAGTAAGCGATATTTAATTGTTTGTGTGTGAAATGTGACGTGTTTTTTTTTAGTGGAATCCTTAGGATACCATGCTTTCGTTACTTCGAAATTTATGAATAACCAAGTACAATGCAGACAACGTTAATTTATTTTTGTTTACTCGTAGGTCTGTTATGAATAGTACGTCTGACCCATTACAAACCCATACTACTTCGTAGACTGAATTCGCTTTTTATTCATAATACGCACGATTAAAAGCAATTTGAATGAATCCAAATTATAAGAATCAAATTGTCTCAGATTCGAAATGATTACAAACGCAAGGTACTATGAAAATACTGCTAATTTAGAGACTATAATCTATCATTGCTACAACAGAAAATTATTTAAAACGTGATACTTTACGCAGCAAGGTCCAGGTTTAAAACTTGGTATACTATAGCTTCAGTTATGAAATTATAACATAAATTAGAATTCAGTGATAACATAAAAAAGACCAAATCTCTCATATTATCCAAACTCGACATAAAAATAAGCGCACCAAAGTGTAAAATCTCAATCAAGTTCAGGATTTACTCTCTAAATCAGGACAAAAATCCAGCTCCGAATTTCCGAGCTTGATTACATCATTCTCTCCGCACCCCTTTCCACGAGACCGAAGGTATCGCGTACTCTGATAACGCGTCCCCACACCTACGCGCTCGCGAAGAACCAAATTCACCCTCCCACGCACACACACGTGTGAAAGTTAGGAAGAAAGTGTTGGCGACATCGATTTCTCGTCTGGTCCCGCGATTCGAAGAATACGGACGGCATAAGCCGGACCGTGTCCAATGGAACCTCGTGCTCCCCGTAGCTAATCGTTATTTTGCGTGGACAGTGGCGGTGATCGATGCGGGGGAACGGCTCGAGAAGGGCGCGGGCGGGACGCGGAGAGTGGAATAAGGACGGCGCGCGGGACGCGACGGGGGTGTGTAAAATCAATGATGGCCTCTTGAAAATTTCACCAGTCAAAACGGTAGAAATAGTCAATTTTCCCTGGCTTTCTCTCGCCCGTCACTTTAAGGGAAGCGGATGCCACCGCGTCTCCTGGGCGTTCTCGAGAACTTATAAATATCCATAATACATCGACGCGGGATTTCCACCGGCGTTCCCAGCCGATGCTTGCAGTTTTCCTCTCCCTCTCCCTCTCTTACTCTCTCTTGCGTACCGTTGTGCACACTCCTCTCGTGCGGATTTTCCCGAGCGCGGGCGTGCACAGAGTCACGGATAGATTTCAAATATGCAGAGATTGTTCTTCGGAATGGAGTGCAGCTGCGACCCCGGGGGTGTCGCGAATCCGGGTAAAAACGGGATGAGAGCCGAATAAGAGAGTAAGCAGACAAGGGTATATCCGGTGATGTGTTGGAGAACGCGTGTAACAGTGTTTCGCGAAGCACCGCCGAGAGGACGACCCCACGGTACGCTAACGTATGCTCCCCCGAGACTTTCCCAGCTATAAGGAAATTCAATTTCTCGTAATCCGACTGCGAGGAACATTTCCGGCTTATCGCGATATCTATTTCGGTGCATCATCGACCGACGCCTTTAATTTCCCGGCTATTTACCAACCAGGGAAAATCTTTATGGACGATCGAGCGTCGCGATGTTCCTTCCCAGAGGCGCGCGCGCGCTGCTTGCTGATGTCGCGTGGGAAATTGAGTGGGCGAATTCGAGTAGGACGAAGTGAAATAAATGCTTTCGAGAGCGTGGAGTATATAAGTTTACTTTTAATGGTCAATGTGTAGATAGATTTCTGGTGTACTTTTGAATCAGTTTATGTGGACTGATGGTATAATATTCATGCTTTTTCATATATTAATAATAATAAAAGTGATATGTTGATACGTTGAAATTTAAGAATTTTCTGATACTTAATCAATTCAAATATACAATGTAAAAGCTTGTTGTGAGTATATAGATATTTAAATATATTTGTATAGTACAAATACCAAGTTTAAAATTCTAGAATATATCTTTTAATTGCATAAGTTCAGATAATTTTTAAACTTCGTCATTCCGTATAACGCCGGAACGATAAAATAGAAAGCCACATAAATATGGATAGGGTCTGCGTATTTTCAACATATTGTCACAACATGTAGCTACGTAACCTGCACCCTTATCAAAATCGCCACTATTATCTCATCTGAAAACTCACAAACGCGCACTTCTTTTCACGGATCGCATTCGATCTGGGCGCCGTTAGCCGGTGGGTGAGTGCTCTTCGGGAAATTGCGTTACAACCTCGAGCAGATTACGATTTCAGTCACGTGATTACAGGAACGTTTCTATGGTTCATTTCCCAGGAAATCGCGTTGAAGCGGCGTGGAGTAGCTCCGCTCCGTGATGGCATAGAAATAGCTCGCGCCAACGACCGCCGACCACGGGCCGTTCGCTTTTCAACGGAAATTATCGGACCATAGTGAATGTAATCCGTGTTACTGTCCCCGAGAGGATGAGAATGGAATCGAGCACTTATCGAGGTTCGTGGCTGCTCCCACTGGCACGAGAAGATGGTGTCATCGCGGTCCTACCGACAACCATTCTTCCCCCGTGTGTACGCTCACGAGCGTGTTTTAGTGTGATCGAAAAGAGGGTGGGTAGAGGTCGGGGGTGGGGTAGAAAAATAGCAAGAGAAGGGTCAAGCAATGACGATCGCCAGGGGTGCTCCCGTCGCACTTTTCCGACTCATTTTCCCCGTCGATATCTCAGTCTCCTCTCGCGCTCGTAAACGTGAACGGCCCTTAGGCGTCGGCATGTCTGTCGTTACCGCGAGTAGAACGGGAAAGAGCATTAACGAGGGAAAAGAGGAGTTGCGAGGGGTGGTTTGGGTGAGGGAAAATCCGAGAAAACGGAAAGGAAGCGCCCGACTCCGAACGATGTTGTCGAGTCCGCGTGATCGATGTTTTACGAGTGAATTTAATGGCTGTCCCATATGATGAGTAACGCCAACCAATAGGAGGTTCGGGTTCTATCGACACGCGAATATGAGTACGTTTAACGTGTTGACTGTTTGATAGAAATTATCGTGGGCGAGTGTGGCCGGGGAACAATGTACGAACACTATATTAGATTGGCGATGGTGGGTTGTAGAATGTCGGAGTTACTATAAAATCTTTTTTATTCAAAGTTCCTCGTTATAAAGTAAAAAATAGTAAGAAATTTCCCCTAAAACAGTGAAATAAATTATTTGAAATACTCCACATTTGTTACACGTTGAAACGCAGTCGACTCACACGCAGAAGTATGTTTATAAACGATGAAATTCGCGTAAGACTGACTCAGCAATAAACTCGAAATAATAAACGGGTCGCCGAAAGAGGTCTGGTCCTTTGTTGTATACAGTTGCGGAGTCGCTGCCGTTTCTGCTTTTAGGAAATGAAGGAGGCGTATTCTTAATGAATTTTTCGACGCAGAAACGAGGTCGATTGGATTGTTCATTAAAATCTCTCGGTTTCCTAATGCGTGGTATTGTAATAAATTTTCATATTTCCAGAAAGCGTTGTAATTGCAGTGGATTGTCATTTTTGTTCATTAAATTCAGTCGAACGTTATAGTACATAACGTCAGAGACACGTTACAGTTTTCGTTACTTTTTTAATAGTTTCTATTAAGTTTTTTGGGAATTATTTCTTTACAGATCAATTTCTGTATATCAGCTGCAACAAGCAGAGCATAGAAGAATTTATTCAATATTCATAACTCTCTAGCTCTACTTTACTTCAACCCATGCCAAACAATTTCAACAAATCAATTTTTTCTCATCTCGATTCCCCGCCGCCGCCTCCCATGAACCGTTTCATTTAGCCCTAGCAATCGCGAATAAAACGTCCCCGTAATTGAGACGCCGCGCATGCAAATAATGCGTCGCTATAGCTCGAACATCCTCGGTCCCGAGCAGTTCGTTACAGTTACAGACAGCCGTGTAATATTCCAGGTTTACCAGCTCGTGTTTATCCGCAAAGTTGTCTGACTGTGTACACAGGGACAACGCGTACAACAAGTATTATGCGGATCGTCTATCTAGGATTAGGAACTACGCTCCTGGGCTCGCATTATTCGCTATTTTCGTACGGAGGCGCTCGTAATGTTTACACAGTTACGTTGACGGATTTCGTATAAGGGTAGCGCGACGGGTTGTAAAACGTTTGAAATGATTCGGAACTCCACTATCGCGACGAGGACCGATGAAACGTAATCTGCCCCATCGATCGACAGGGGTTGAACGCCGCGTGCTGCCCTCTGTGGACGACAACGGGTAATAGGAAGGGTGCTCGGTGGGATGTCCGTGGTGACCTTGAACCGTCGCTGGATATCCTATCCGACGTCATCGTTCGTCGACAAAGACGTTGACCTTCGAACTTTCACCCTGATAACGCTGAAACCAAAAAGCTTCGCTATGTTGCTGACGAATTCTTTTTTCTAGCGTACTCACCCTTGCTTCACGCTTGGTTCTTCCATTGTCTTTTAGTATCTTTTGAGTGTAAACTCTGGGTAAGTAAGTGGTACAGATCGAGGGAAAAATCAGTAACAGACACTTGTAATTAATTGTTAATTTTAGAGAATAGAAAATTTCTTATACTTCATACACCCCATCAGAAAAAATTAAAAATTTCCTGACAATAAGAATTTCAAAAGTTTTATAAATTTTTAAGTAAATTTTCCAAATTTGTTAAGCTTTTTAAAAATAAAGCTCGAAAGGTATTTATGTATCGAGTGTGTTCACGATTAACAATTAGAATGAATTTGTCTCAAAGGAATGTAGAATTTCGAGACTGATAAGCAGCGACTGATAACGGTTTCCAAGCTTTCCTGTCGGGTGGCGCCACGAGCTGCAAGCTCGAAGCTTCCATGGTTAATGTCAGAGATGCTGCCGCCTATCGGGGGTGAAACTGCAGCTCTCGCCGAATGTACTCCAGTTAACAGTGACCAATATTTCCGGTTACGTGAGGGATGTTACCCTCAGTCGAATGAATCACCACCTCGAGTCCTCAACAGGGTGTAAATGACACCATTCAACGCCGCAACCGGCTGAAGAATTTGCTGATTTCGAAGCAGATAGCGCAGGGAATAGATCTGCTGTAAGAAAATGCGGTAATATCGATACTAAAAATGGTTAGATGTCACTAGCTCCTCAAAAATGTAACAATTTCATAATTCTCAACAATTTTTCAAACCACAACATTAATTGTAAAATGCTATTATAAACATTCCCTAATAGAAAACCTTTCCACTTTGTCACTTCATTACGTACATTAATTTTCAATTGTTGCAACTCAAAGTTTCTTAAAACAATTTTTTACATTCGTACTGAAATTTTCCATGTATTTGGACTAAAGTTTCACGCCGAAAAACTGGTCTTCTGGACCAGTGAATCTTTTGCAATTACAAGAAGATCCGTTTCTCCCCGAGTTCCAGCTTCTTTATCCTTTTATTCGGCGCTCGTTCACTTCTCTCCGCTTCACGACGGGGAATGCAAATCGAACAGTGAATGGAGGCTGGGGTAGATCAACGCGACATAGTGCACAAAACGGAACGGATGGCAGAATTAAAGAGAGAAAGGGTTGTTGAACTTCTGCTCCCTACTTCTTCTTCGTTATCTGTTTTGGCCGGACGCGCAGTCTTTTTAATTACATGGCCACCTAATGAGTAAAATTCCTTCCTCAGCGCGGCAAGTCGCGAAGGCGCAAGGTGGTAGTTGAGTGATTAATTCGCCGTACCGAAGATGTAACCGTACCTACCAAAGTATATGAGGTAATTTGTTTTCTTAGCCTTCCTATGGTGCAAAACTAGTGCACCTTGTAGACTAAATAAGTTACGTCGAACAACTTCGGTGCGTTTTTGGGTTGTCGAAGTCTTTTACTGATACTCTTGTTCAAATTTCACCCAAGTATTTCAAAACAACTCAATTTCATTCTGTACTACCTTTTCACGCGATTACTGGTCTATCCACTACTGAACCCACCTCAAACTCGGGTCCAAAGAGGTCCAACTGCACATCCGCAGGGTTCATCGCCATCCAATTCGAATACTCTCGAGAATCATTCCTCGTGGTGTCAACGTAAAAACGAATCAACGACCAGGGAAGCGAATTTGGAAGGTATATCAGTTTCTACGAGCTGCGAAGAGATTCTCGGTACGAGGGTCCTGAAATGGACAAATAACCTACTCTTACCGCATCGCTCTTGTCCTTTTCCCCTTCTCCAACACGCCTTTTCCAACCAGCCAGTACCGCATCTCTGAGTAATTGCGATTTAACCGGACGCAAGTAGGGAGAGGACAACCGCAGACCGACGACGGCATTAAGTGCAGGAAAGAGTGAAATCGCAATTAATTACGTCCAGGTTCAGCCCTTCTCGGCGTCGCTGGTGTCCATCGAAAGGTTGGTCAGAAATGTTGAAAGGGCCTGGAGGCCAAGAGGGGAAGGAGGAGACAGAAAGTCCAATAGCTTAAATGCGCTTACGTGTTCGACCGAACGCGTTTCAAAGGATTCAAGGTTCCACGGATCGTGCCTTGCTCTTGTTTCTTCCCTTCTACGGCATTTCCTGCATTTTTTAGGACAACGCTGCGCAAAGTCTGTGCACGCGTAATTTCCGTAATTGGACGCTCCCGAGAAATCAACGGAGGACAGTTTCCATGATAAGATTACGTTTGTTTCTCCATTGGAACATTTTCTCGTTGTGCGTCGAAAAGCGTCTTTGTATAAATCTGAGTCGATTCAGGACGTCATAATGAATGTTTACTGGAGAATGTTTTGTATAAAGGGACTTGAAATATATTTATGTTGTTATTATGCAATTTACTCATGCAATATTAAGCAATCATGAACATTCTGGTTATCGCGACATCAATAGCGGCGACAAAATAATTTTGACAAAGTCGATTCGTCCTCGCACATGCTTTCGTTGGAATTTTGCAATGTCATCAAGTAGCATACGTGTACTTCGTTAGCCCTGATACGACGCTCCGTACTTATCCAGGTGATCGCGGGAGCATTATTAAATCTCGTTGTTATTATGGAGATTTCGGAATAATCAAAGGAAAATATCCCGAAACGAGCGTGGCGTGGTGCAGTTACATTATCGAAATTCCCATCAAAATCCTATTAAAACTCTCCGGCAACTTGGAAATACCGAGACCTGTATTAATTCGTTTCGTGCGGCATTAAGGAAAAAGACGAGGCTCTCCGTTACACCCGCGGTTGTATCAAAATGCAAACGAGAGATATTCTCTGTTCTCCGAAGAGTTACTTTTATTCAAGAATCGAATCTGTTATTAAAGAATCGAATCGCGCGGAATGCAAAAATGCTTTCCAAGTTCCCACCATGGGGAAAGGGAGAGATAAAAGCGTGGGTCGCGCTTCTCATTAAGAAAACACGTTTTTCCACGGGAAAATCTGGTTGCGATTCGTTTCCAGCGACTCTTCTTCCGTTTGAATCGTCGATGATTAATCGACGCGGCCCGAAATCGTTTGAACAGCGATGATCGGTTGGTTTACTTTGAAGAGGCGTCGCATACATACCTATTAACGATGAATTCAGTGGTAGCAATTAAAGGGTTGAGAGGTCCGTGAGTGTGGTAACGTGATGTAATATAATTCGTAGGCACGGCGCCCTCTGCAGGACCTTCAAAGCATTCAGCGGGGCCAACTTCAATTCCATCTCAATCCGCTTACCTTCCCGCGTGAAACCGGTCCATTCGTATTCCAAAAGTAAAAGGGGATGAAGTATTGTCGAATGGAAAAGGCCACGAGGATCGTGTAATTGGTAGGCTTGCCTCATCGATCCTCCGCGGTAAAAGGACTGTTCTTGTCCACCATTACTATTATTTGTAGTACTGTTATTTTTATTGTTAAATAAACACTAGGAATATCTATCATTCATGCTGATAATATTTTTTAAACGGTAGGCAGGAGATTCATGTAGATTTATCAAGATCCTCTATCTAAAAAATGGAGGTCACTTTCAAATATCCAAAGTGATGGCCCCCTTCGTACCGTGTAATTTTATTTCAGCAAATATTTCTACGAAACATATATTTTCGAAGATATCTGAGGTACTAATAGTTACTGCCCCACCCTGATTATTTAATTCTGTATTCAAACAATTGTCACTATAAATTGTAACAGAATCAGAAACTCAACCTCTTTCTACGTACATTTTTATTCACACCAATGAATGTTACTGGAACGTTGACTCTTATTCAACTCGCTGTGAAATCCTGTTCGCTGCGATGTCTGATTTCACACAGTTTCATGTTTAATAACGAAATAACGTTAATGGAAGGTAATTTTTCTTCGCTTCTGCGTTTTTGCCGTAGCAAACATCCGTGTAAGATTATCTTTAAATGCCAGCTACTTCACCATTCCCTTTGGACTTCAAGATGGATGGTCTATATCGCGTGGAAGGTTTTCTGAGTAATTCCACGTGTCCACGGGAAGTCACGTTTCCTCGTATAAGAGATAATGTACACAGAACTTTATCGAGTCATGCACACACCAATATTCTTCGAGTTTGTATGGAGTATAACTTTAAATATAACGTGGCAAATTGTGAAGATTTTTCTCTGTTTGCCATTTAATTTAAGTGTATTTGAAAATAGTTTACAAATAATTGTCTTATTTTTTATGATCTATTGTTATTCATACTTTATCTTAAATTGTAATATTTCTATTAATCGAGTCAAAAATATTTCTATCGTGTTATTATTTATATAAATAGTGTTTCGATACTTCTATACGTTATTCGCATCGTTTATAGTATAAATTTCACTCGAAACGTACGCGAAGAGCAAATATATTAAGAGCACATATATTATTTAAAACATTAGAGAACCGATGATTCAAAGCAAGTCGAGTATGCAACCGATTCCTGACCATTTTCCCCGTTTTTCCCCCTGCGTCCATTTTGCTCTCCAGCTCGCGTTTAACATTCAGCGCATGTGTGGCATGTAGTATCGCAATTTATTTACGTACTTCACTTGTGAAGCTGCTCTTTGTGCGTCCAGTTGTGAAGTTGCTCTTTGATGCGAATCGCGGTTTGTCGAAAACGCTGTTATCGTATCTTTTCTCTTTCCACGCGAGCTTTCGTCACATTTCCCAGTTTCAACGGTGTTCTTCGACAACGCGACTTCGGAAAATTGCCACTCCTGAAATGAAAGCAAAACTCGCCCAGCGCTTGTGGTTTGCAAACATTTTCGCGTGATACGATTGGTATCGTCTACAATTCGCTTGTACTCTGAAACTATTTGAAAGTTTGATTGTCTATCTCTAACTATTTCCTGTAGTTCACTATCATGTATTTATGATACACATTTTTTTGGAGATATTTATTTTTGTTTGTGTTAAACCACACTTCCTTTAAGATTAATTTTTAGCTCTTTTTCCAAAAGGTCTGCTAATGCAATAATAATTATTAAGTATCCGCCAATGTTCCACTCGATTTCTATAACGGATTCGAAATTATAATTGACAATTTCAGCGCCTGTCTCTCAGCCATTCAGCAGATGACACCTGTCCACTTGTTCGCAAACTATATTTGGTCCCAACCTATGGTAACTTCTCCTAGAGTTTCGTAATAAGATTATGCCAAAATTGCTAATTAGATTAAACGGTCTGCAAACTGGAACCTGCGTCGCTTAATGTTTCTAGACGAAAATAGAGTTGAACGAATCGACGAACGAATTCTGAAAACCAGACTAATTTCATGCACCGATGTCATAGTAATTTCAGTTTCAGATTCCAACGTTCGACGATTAATTATCAAGGCACACCAAACACGGTAGAAGTAATTTGCGTTAACACACCCGAGCCTTACATAATTTAACAACAATTAATGCAAAGTCACGTCGTGCGGGCTACGTTTCTGCTGGATGACAAGGATGCCATTATCCGGAAACAACTGTCAACCTGTCGCTCGGGGGAGGCTTAAAATTAGCAATGGTTCTGTCCATTCCTCTGTTTAATCGATTTCCGCTACGCCTTTTCAAACAAAATTGCTAATTGAAGGGTGGAATATATCAGTTACGAGAAACTCTACTGTTGAACGAGAACTCTATTTATTTTTAAACTTTGCATTCTTAGCGAAGGGTTACTTTCACGCACACACTGTTATTTTTGTAAACATATGTGACATTTCGAAACGCAAAGCTCGTCCTCGAGAGGGCCAAATAAATTCATGCGATCGCCGTAAGCCGTTAACATGGTAATTGAATGAATGGTAAATAATCCACGCAGAGGGAATATGATTGATACGACGTAATTAGTATTAATTCATCGTATTCTTAATGGAATTAATTAATCAAGAATTATCGAAGGTTTGTTTGTTCCTCTGCAATGTAATTGTTACTGTGTTTACAGACGCTAAAATCGACGTAATTTATACCGACTGTTTGCGCAGTAAATATTGGTGTATTTCAAATTATATTTAACTCTTGTTCGTCATTCGCTGCAATTTGCTATTATTTAGGCGGAAAGCATTTTACTTAATGAGTAAATTTCGTTAGGTACAAATTGTAATTGGAGATACGTTTCTTCCGTCCGACTCGATACAATGTACGTTAAATATTTTGTTAGGTAATTTAATTATGTCCCATGTTGGATTGTAATATCAATTTGAAAATCAGGTAAATTTTGTGAAAAAAGAAAAGAAGATGAACTGAGCATTACAATGAAACATATTACTTCGAATTTGTCCTCTGTTCGCGGACTTATTGATACGGGTGATTGCAACTTACAACAAAATTGTTTATAGGACATACATTACGACATTGTCAACA
This sequence comes from Hylaeus volcanicus, assembly GCF_026283585.1. Taxonomy (NCBI): domain Eukaryota; kingdom Metazoa; phylum Arthropoda; class Insecta; order Hymenoptera; family Colletidae; genus Hylaeus; species Hylaeus volcanicus. Next base: position 21,039,863 of record NC_071979.1, read on the forward strand.
ACATTAATCAGTCGGCTGTTTTGTCCTCTTTTCAAAAGTGTCTCCGTCACGGCACAAAATACTGCCTTTTTTCCATGACGAGTATACTCGTCAATCACAGCTGACTGGTTAAATAAAAAACGTAAATAATAGACTTTCTTGATTAATTCTTAGCATTCCACTTCGTTGCCAATCGAGAGCCAATTAATATTATCCCACAAGACGATGGCTAGGTCGTATAATCGCAATAAATTGTTAACAGTATACGTTACAGCGTGTCCACGGCACGCAACGACGCGCACACCGCTGGCCAGATAGATGATCGATATATCCGTCGGTGTGTTATCGTTTCTGACGACTACTTCTCTACCTTGATCGTCCGTACACCCCCGATCTCCTACAACCACTGTTTCCTATCCTCCCTCCTTCGCGAGTCTCCTACTTTCCGCTTAATATCTCTCTCCCTCGCGCCGTTTTTCTTTCTCGCTCCTCTTCATCCCACCCCCTAGTTCTCCGTCTCTGTTTTTTCTTCCTGCCTCCCGTCTCTCTTTTTCGCTGTCACTCCTTCTACCTCGTTCCCTTTCTACCCGCCCCCCCCCCCCCCTTTCTCTCTCTCTCTCTCTCACTCCACGGCTTTGAGCGCCACCCTACGTTTCCATAGCGATAGGTAAATGGAATCCGTGGTGAAGCCGTTGCCATGGCGATTCGCTCCATAGCCTCACCTCGGCTCACCTTACCTCACCTCGTCGCTGCGCTTTCATCTCTCATCCCGCTTGCTCCTTCGACCTGATCAAAACGGGGCTGAAGACTCGTAGGCATCGTCTTCGCAGCCTGGTGTACGAACACACAGCTTGCTTTCGGCTTTTTATTCCCCTCCTCCTTTCTCGCCGTTCTCGCCTTCGTCTCCCACGCTTCTCTCCTCTTTCTTCTTCCACGACGTTTGGCTCCCCTCCTTCCTTCCTCCGTCTCGTCGTGCGATCCTGCGACCCAGCTGCTCCTTCTTCTCGCATTTTTTTTTTTCTACCCCCGCGACTCCTCTTTCTGCTCCTTCCTTCCCTTCTACTTCCAGACAGTTGGACGCCTTTCTAACGACGCGGCGTACTCACCCGGAAGAAACAACGGTAGAACTTTATTCTGCCGCCGCGACGCGACCGTCGTTCCTTCCAGCGTGCCCCTGGGAGGGAGATAAACAACGCCGATGTAAACGCGCCCGCTCCTTTTCACTTCTGCCTCACGTCGAACCTATTACGGCGCCGCCTCATGAAAGAGACATGAAGCGATCGTCCGCGGCGACGGGGCGGGAAAGGGCGGCTGAAAGCGTAGGGTCCCGTGTCACGTGTGTTGACACGAGTACGTTCAACGTGTCCCCCCCCCCCCCCCCCACCCTCCGATAGATCGAGCTTTAACGATTCGTTAGATTAAACTAACGCTCGATAAATCATGCTCGCTGGAAGATTTCGGAAAGCCTGGGTTTTCGGAGGAAAAAAAAAAACGGGAATTGATCCATTTCGCGACGATCATCCATTTATCTTTGTTTGGAGACAGATTGGCGTTTGCCAACGCGACCTACTTTTGAAATTTGATCTTTTTTCTAAACAGCCAATTTATGTTTTATTCATTTTTCGAACTTTTATATACGGAAGCTCATCGCTCGTTTTTCTTCCAAGCTCGTGCAACGAACGATGCTTGTTTAAATCTCTTATAAAATTATTGCTGTGCCGTATCCACCGCTTCAAAGTTCCCGAGAGTAATCATAACCCCCGACGCCCCCGAACGACTCCAAAACAAGTTTCTCGGTGTCAGGTCGGCCGGCGCACTTGGCAAAACGCGTCGACACGGATGTTTTTCTCTTAAACGGTAATTAACCGTGCTTTTAATGAGGAAGCTCAGTGGTCCAGAAGTAACAATACAGGAAGTTAGCACTTGCAACAGCTGTTTATACGCGGACCGACGTCAAGAGCGGGAAAGGCGGAGACTCGAGCTGCATACCATCGCGCTGGGGTACAGTGCCTAGTTCGGTACGTAGCTGGTACATCATGTCGAAGTTAGACGGGAGGAATTAGTTGTGCGCAGCCCTCTAACGACATGACGTATACCGCAGCCAATTAGGAGTTTGAGTCGATAAATTACGCGTTTCTCGAGATACGATTATACGCCGGTGACAGCGTTAATTGCCAATTCCAGGTCGCGAATCCGCCATGCCGTATATCGTGTTGGGAAAGCAACGTAACGGAAATCTTCCGGCGAAACAACGCAACAACGATTTACCTCTCTCTCGACGGTGGCAAGAATCGAGACAGGATTGTTGATCAGTTTACTCTTTCGAAATAAGTAGCTTTGTCCCCTGGGAGTTTATATAGGATGTTAAGAATGATTAGAGGGGATAAATGTGAATTTTATTTGGTTTTATAGTTGTAGAGTTTTTTTGGTGTATTAGCAATTCTTATTAGAAGATGATTTGATAGAGATCTCATGGAAACTTTGTTTTTAAAGTAGTTCAAATGACCACCATAAGTTCCAGTAATTACATTTCTTTTAATTGAGGAGGAAAGTACCAAACGAAGTATCTGTGAAGATCAATGAAACTACACTTCTTTGTTTGTCATTAAACTGTATGGAAACGTATCTATTTCGGAACGATGGATAGAAGAGGCTGCAGCAGTCATGTGCATAACTGTTGGATTACACGTGTCTGAATGTCTGAAACAGCAATCGGTGGCATGGAGAACAATACAGTAGACGAAACAAAGCGGATGTTTGCGTTAATTACTGATTCTATTCTTGCTTGTTCGAGTCTAATTTTAGGAGGACTGTTCTAGATTGTATTTTTGAAGAAAGCTGCATGTACGCTACTTGCATAAATTAGCAATAGGAATCTAAAGAAATCATCTGCAGAGGGTTACTAATTGAAGGAAGTAATTACGTATAAGTATTTGCACCTATTCTTCATAGTACAGATATAGTTGCTCGTCGTGTAGCACCCTCCAAACAAACGTATGTTCGACGTTCTCTACTCTTGCAATCATTCGAGTGCTATCCCTATCATTTTGGACAATGCGATCGGGAAACCATTGTTTCAAATCTACGGACCAAACGATTCTGTTCTGAATCTACAAATCTCACGAACCTATTCTAAGTCTATAGATTCAATGGTTTTGTTCTGAATCTACGGACCAAATGGTTTATATTTCAAATAGAAATAACTACATGCGTTTTTAAAATCACCCAGCAACCCGTAAGTTTGTATGTCCTATCGAAAGATTTTTCATTTGGAAATGTTAATTAAAAAAAGTAACGTTCTATGCGTCTTTCTAGTATGATCGAACATTAACTGTATATGTCAACTGTTCTTGTGGTGTTTAAGTTAAAATTATCACCGAACTGTTTTAGAAAAATTAGACACCTAGTTTCTGCTTAATTATTATCTATTTTTCCGTAGTTTTACCTACTCCTAACAAGCTTGAACTAGAGGAAAAGATCGCCAATGGTCACTAGTACGATGTTCAGTAGAAACAGACGGTAATGGTCAGACGCGCCAGACGAGTCGTATTCAACAGCGCGCATGTTAGAAGAGATATCCAAATTAGTTTGATCAAAAACAAAGCTTCGTGTACAAAAATTATATTCTACATTTGCCATTCATTTTTGTCATCCATAACGCTTATTATTGTATAATAGAAAATACAGTAGATCCTGTTTGATGTGTGACATAAATTGGAAATGTAGCACCTACATCAATCAGTTTCATTGTGATAAATTATGTTTCTTTTAATGTAAATCAACCTTTAATACTAAATAACATAGTCACTGCTAACGTGAGAATAAAACCGAATCTATTAACATTCCTAATATTCTAAATATATCTTTCTATTTAATTGTTTCTAGATATATCTGTATACAATTTCTATTTTAATTAATGAAATACTAATATTTGTCTGACAATTGTTTAAATAACAATCTCACATTATTTTTGTGCATCGAATCCATCACCTTCACACTATTATACCTCCTGTATAAAGCAAACAGACAATTCTAATTAGAAAAGATTTATTTCAAAAGCTTTGGAAATGCTTAAACGGTAACTATGGTTTCACTTGATGGCTAGACGGGTCCCATTCCTATTCATAGTTATAATTTCGCTAACGCGAAGCCACCAGTCGCGCGAAAGTTCCCGAGGATGGCATACTTGCGGCTAATTTCCCCAAAAGACATGTTGCAAGTGCTCCGCACTCTGTATAATTTATAGGCGGTATTCACTTCAGTGGCGTGCGCCGTGCGCTCTCTATGTTGCCCCCAGCAACTTTACTCATTACCAATAATTTGATTTGGAACTCCATTAACCATTAAACGGTGCCTGAACGACAGAGTGGATACCCGTGCAATTTCATCGTCATTCGCTTGAATAGCTTAAACTTCTTTAATGGCCGTAGACCGGCACTATCGGTACCGTACGACGAGTAAGATCGATTTTATCGTTCCCAAAGCAATGCGAAAAATTTCGTGCTGGGTTCTCATCGACCTTTCATGGAGGTATTATCGTTTTTCAAATTGCTACGATCATTTGTCCCGTCTAAGTAACCGCTGTAAGTACCCTCGACGGAGAGTGGACGATTTTGCTTTCGAAAAGCTTCATTCACCATTGAGTGATTTTCGGTGTCCCTTTGACAATTACCACGCTCGAATAATTTTTCTCCACAAATATGGAGAGTAGATATTCCTTTCGTGCTCTTTACTTTCGTAATTGGAAAGTTATGATTTATAACCAATTTTAAAAATGGTTAAAAGCGTTGCAAAAGATATACAAGCACATTCTGATAATAATGCATCTAATAACATTTAACACCATCAGTGATTCTGCTTTAATTATTTAAATTATCTAAGTGAAAAAAGTAGATCGATGCGGATTTTCCACGAGATTTTCCTTCATCTCGTGGACACAGGCGATACCAGTACTCGGAATGTAATTTAGTCCCTGAAATTAATTTCTAAACCAACAGAGTCGTTTAATGAACTTAAACAATTCAAATCGTTGGCCACGCATTACTGATGGCTACGTACATAGAACAGTTAATTGTAGTGTATAAATTCGCAGTTTCCTCTCGCTCCCACCTCCCCTCCCTCTTACCCTTTCTTATCCACCGGTAGTGCTGTAGTTGGACGAACTTGCCTCATCTTCCACATTTTCCCCATTTTGCTACAATTCCCTTTAATTCTTGCACTGCCTAACCTTGCGAAGCATAAAGGAGCTTAACGCTCACAGACGCGTTTCACACGGTGCACGGTGTCGTTAATTAGAGAGTGGTAAAAACTGCGGCTGCAAAGATAATTTACCTTGGCAAACCTTAATGTAAGGGAAACAATGCGTAATAATGTCCACTACAATTGGAGAGTGCATTTTTCCGCAAACATAAGAGTTTAATGTAGCGGGGATAAACTGCTTTGAGAAAAAAATCGAGGGTTGGTCCGGTTGGAAATTCGAGGGTCTGAAAATGGAGGTCCTTAATGACAGTTCCTCCTTCTGTGGTCGGTATGAAGTATTTAGTAACGATGGAGTCTGCGTACTTCTCGAGAAATATATTCAAATGTTTATTCATATGAATATTAATTACTTATATTAACAAGAAAATAAATGAGCCTGAATCAAAGTATGACATTTCTTTGATATTTAAACAATTTGTATGATTGTCAATAATATTTGATTCTGTTTCTTCAGAAGTAATGATTATGATACAGTGTAGTAGCAGAAAGATGGAGATTTCTATGCTACGTTAGGGTGGAAGTTGGGAACATTCTAAGTGTTTATTATTATCGGTTATTTCTCCTATCCTCGAGCATCCTAAGACGATTATAGGGTTCTGCACGTGTGGCGGATTCTGTCAAACTCGGAATGTACTCGTAAGCTGCTTAGCCTCATTATCGACGTAGAATTATAATTAATCCACCCTTTGCGTCTCCCAAGCGCTAGCCTGGCAGGTGTCACGTGATCCATTGTTCTAAGAAACTGCGAAATTAGATGTTGTAACACGAAAGGGGAATAGAAATCCTTGGAGTGGCAAATTTGGAACTGTGAGTAAGGGTAGACGTACTTAATATACCCAGATGTAAGATTTATACTGCTATAGTGACTATAACAACAGTTTGATTGAATATGTACTTTGTTACCTAAGAATCCTGCTTTAATTGATTTCATTTTTCTGTTCCAGGTGAGTATTGTGCATGAATCTTACTGTAATAATCTACATACATTGGATGTGGGAGAGCAGTATTTAATGGTAAGTATTGTACTGAATTTCTAGAAAGGATGTCCCCGATACAAAATAAACATAATTTTGTTAATTTTTATGGCAGCTAACAAAATTGATTTTATTATTTTTCATCAAAATGTAACCTCTAACCGAGGGTCGAAACGTTATACATTGAAACCTAGCTTTAAATTTGAATAATTCATCCCATTTTTCCACGAAATTTGAAATATCAAATAATCTTTGTCGGACACTCGAAACATGCTTAATCGCAACCAAACTCCATTTTCCAATTTTCTTCTTCTCGCTCAAGATAATTTAAATTTAACTCTAACCCAAGAGATCTCCGTTTGCCTAGTAACGAAAAAAGAGAGGAATAGAAAAAAAAACAAGAAAATTACAAAGTCGAAGCCGAAAGTTGGGAGATTAAGGCAGTTAATTTGAGACGTGGTAGGCTTCGAAGGATTTCCCTATTCGGGAATGCAGTCTCGGGGCACCGTAATCGTTAAATCGTGCTCGTCTGCCAAATTAATTAGTATAAATTAATGCGGACGTTCCGTCGTCCTGGGAGAAAATTGTTCGGGATCTAGATTGATTTCTTTAGCGAAATATAGGCGGTGCATATCGATGAAGGCGCCTCTCGCCGCCGGTTGATGCTTCTCAATGCAATCTCAATAACGAATTTATTTCATCGTCAATGGCGGCACCGTTCGGGTATCGTGTGCCGGTAAAAGGAGGGATTATATAATTATTGTGTACTTTGCATAATCTTCGTGATGAACGTAATCTTTGTTACGAACACAACAACGTGAGAAATTTGCATAAAAGGCATTAAAGCGTTCCAACAGATGGTTCTACAGTAATCACGACGTAATCCTCACGGTTCGACGCATGCTGTACGCCAGTAATTGATTGATTTCGTTGATCCGCTTATATATGTACTGCCCTATGCAAATCGTCATAGCGAAACGGACATCAACCACGGATTTCTTGTTTCATTCCGAAACGAAGTTTTGGTAAGCTCCCGATTCTACTCGACGAGCTCGATGGACGCGAAATTGTCCAATTGTTCAATTTTAACTCTGCCCGGTTCGCAAAGCTGTTGCATCCTCGGGGCTGTGCATTACGTGGAATAAAATGATAACGGATTTTTGAACAAGAGGCGAAATTTATTTCATGTACTAACGATAATTCTTGTAACCTAGCTTTTTTAACAAATTCGTTGGAAATAAATGTATTTTACGTTGACGCCTAAGAAGCCGGTTTTTGCGTGTATATGTGTGGGGGTAGATGAAGCGAGTGAGTACTAAAAACACGTTTTTATTTTCATGCTTTTATTTATAGTAGATAAATAGACAGGTGGGCAAACAGAAATTCTAAAAATATATATTTTTGCTTTAGTATCGGTACCATCGGTAAACAGGGTGCAAATACCGGCTAGTATTTATATTAATATATTTATTTATTTATATGTATAAATAATACCGATGTTAAACGTAATGATGATTATTAATTGCTGAAGGTACACACTGAATAATAATTATCACACACGGAATAAATATTCAAATGATTTTTTCGCTCTAATGGACTAGATGAAAGCTTGGAACAACGCGAAAGTTTCGTAATTGAAAAGTCTCCGTCCCGGTCGCATAAATGCTAACTTTCGTCGTTTTGAAAATTTAGAATTTAGAATTAAAATTTGCAAGTACACGCTAGGATCACGTGAAGTTCATCTGGCAACGCTGCGCGTGCAATAGGGGTCCCCCGTTATCTCTGGTTTCCCTGTAAAACAACCTAAAATCACAAACTTCGAGGCTCTAGCTGTTGCGAAACTTATAATGCCGTAATCTGAAACTGTCATTGTGTTACAAACCGTCATTATGTTACAAACTTCAACGTGTCCCGGACTTCGCTATTACACGACCAGGGACCTAACCTATAATACATATGCATACGAATTTGTGAAATATAAATCACTGATGCTGTCCCAGGAGCGTTTCCCAGAACAGCCCTTACTTATTAACATTTGCATGCAATTTGAATGGAAGTACTCTGATTATCAATGTAACAAACGATGTACTCGTAATTATTATTTTGATAAACGGATAATTCACAAGATGCTTCAAGATGCGAATAGGAACTTTAAAAAGTTTTAATATTATCAAATTGCATTTTTTCTAATAGTATTTCTATTACTGCCTCTTCGAATCCACTTCTTGTTTAATTTTTATAGAGCACATTCTCGTATATCGAATGAGATTTAAACTAGTAGTCTAAATGTGTATTATTATATATTTATAGTATAATAATACACATCTACAGTACTAATAATTATTACCACACGAATACACGAAATCTCCATCAGCACCCGTCAATTTAAATTCAAGCAAATCGAAATTGGTTCGCATCAAAAACAGAAATCTCTCCAGCAATACTTCAAAGCACGACCTCAGATCGCGGCGCAATTTCATGTTTTTAACGCGCGACGTGTAATTCTGCTACTTTGATAGTTTTCTCGGGGACACCTGGAATTCATTTTCTCTACTCCAGCCTCGCCCTTCGACGCCCTCCTTCGATAGACGCGGAGAAAAATAAAGGTGACCTTTTTATGATCACGAAGGGATGACGCCAGCGGGATGGAAAGCCGGGAATCATCTTTTGAAATTGTCTGTACGTCAGCCCGGAGATCGTATCGATTACACGATGTCCGAATTATCTTGAGGGACAGAGATCCGGGGGTTGCGCAGGATTTGGATTGGGGTAGACATACCCCACGGCTAGCGTGTCACCACTTTAATTACATCCATCCTGCGCAGTGCCCACCCCGTTTACCCCACGTACCCCGTGGCTCTCATCAAACTGTTAGCGGGTTATTTTCCCATGTAACGTGGCCTCTCTGAAACATTCAGGTTCAGGTATTCGCGTCCAGGCGTTATCACGTCCAGAGGCGGCGCTCGGCTCTCGTATCCCCGGCTTTTCCCATATTTTATCAATAACAAAATAAATATAAGCCGGCTGGCAAACTGTTTTTAATACGAGTCTTGCAAACGTGCCGACCGGTTCCTGTTATTTCCATACCCGGGCAACTTAATTTGAAACGGACGGAAAATGTTCGCTAATATTTAACGTTCCGTTCGAATAAAATACGCTTGGGCAATAATATCATGCTCGAGCCGAAGATGAGCTGAATTTTGATCCAATATTGGGTATGGAATAACGAAATTGATGCATTGTGATTTAGGCATCATGTATTTTAGGATAAACAAAAATTTGCTTTTATTTAGATTGGAGGGTTTGTAGTAGAAAGCTTTGGAGTTGAATTTTCTTGAATATTTTGAAGAATAGGGAGTGTTTAATTGTTTTGACTAAAATATTTTAATTTGAGATAATGTTGTTATTTTTCATCACGGTAATAGGAATCTTCATTTCTTTGGACTAGGAATTATTGTTTCATCAAATTTTAACTATTTTATTTATTTGCAGAAAATTATTATGTATATACGTATATGTTTTCCTTGAATTGCGTTTTGTATTAGGTTTTAATTGCTTTCCTATCAATTCATTCCAACACAAAATGACACGGATTATTAGGATCTATCTTTTAATTTTTCTACTATAGTGTCTTCTTTGTTCTCTTTCATTTATTTTTGGAAGCACGTTGATTACCCGAAGAGTAACGTGGAAAATACGTTTTTAATGTTTAATAAGCAAGGTAGATCCTCGAGGATTAAATCCTTCTTATCTCGACTATCATTATAAGCTGGAAGATAAGAGAATTCTTCGAAACGAAATTGGATGAATTGTTCATTTACTATTTATTCAATTAATGATGTTTCTGTTTCTTCATTGGAAAATATTCCACGGATACTTATAGGACTGTCTGTATAAACAATGTTGATTTTATTAAATATGTCTTCTTTGCAGCTGTGCGAATCAATAAATATATCGTACCAGTTACCATCAACAAAATACCCTATGAATTCTACCCCTCTCCCGTTCGTATTTCGCGCATATCAAAGACGGGTATCTTCGTCACGAGCATTGATTTTCAAATCACCGCCATAACGACCGAGTTTAATCACGGAGCCCCGACAAAACGAATATTCCCGGTTCGCTGAATGGCCTCTGAACGCTAGCCGGGGAATCCTCGATGAAACTACGCAGCGATCCACGCCGGTGTGCTCGATAACTAATAAAGTCTTCAATTACACGGAAATGTCCCAACAACAGTTGCTACGTAACGACGGGGAATAAATAGTGTGTAACGTAAAAAGGATCATCCCTTTCCACGCCCTCGCGTTCCCGTTCGGCCGCCTTTCCTCGTCTCGTCGGGCCGGCAAATAATTTTAGTATTTCGTTACATTCGCGTACGATTGGCCGGTTTCGATATTAAATGCGCGCGAGCAAATAGTCGCAGGGCGGCCCACTCGTCTGCCTTCCTTCGGCGCAAACCCTCCACCCTCTCGTCCTCGGCCAGTGGCAACCCCACCACCCCTTTTCAGCCCTTCTGTCCGCTGGCTGCACGCTGCCCACCCTACCCCGGCCTGATCGTTTCCGACGGCTCGCGTATTCTTTTCTTTTCGAGCCACTTTCGTTTCCCGTATTAATTGGAGCCAACTCGAAAATTATATCCCGCCGCGTTGCTTTGCGCGCGCAAATATGCCGGCTGGAATTTAATATCGAGCGCCGGCGACCGTCTGCTCGCGCGCCAGGCGCGAAAATCCGCGCGCTTCTAGCGCTTTCACACTGTACAGAGAAGAGGGGGACTGAAGGGGGGCCTCGCGATCGGCATCACTGGGGGCATTGCAGTTAGTGGACAGGTTCGCTTTTCCCCGGGCTGGTGCTGTATTTTTTTCCTTTTTTTGGATTTTTGTGTATATATATATGTATATAATGTATATACGTGTATACGTGTGTGCGTGCTGAATGTTTTTCGCGTATTTTTCGAGCGGACGTCGGAGTGGACGAGCGCTATCGATCGCCCCCCATCCCCCCTTCTCGTGCGTCCCCGTTCCGCGTAAATAACGCGAATAACTCTGTCGATAATAAAGGCAGATTAAACGAGGACAGATCGCGCGCCAACACTAATTTCCTCATATTTTTTTTCCCATCGAATTATTGCCCCTCGTGAATTTCAATGCCAGCTACCCCCGGGCAAATGAAATACCATCGAAGACGAGGCTTGCAGTTAATCGTGGTCCTCATTAGTTTCTCGCGATTCCGTGTGCATAGTATTTTTTTTTTAGGTTTGAGTTTCGGAGGAATTAGATCGGTGGAAGTGGGGCTCGGAGTTTGGTCTTTGGGGATGTATAAGTTTCTGTGCGACGAATGAGAAATTTTGTTTGTATTTAGTAATACAGCAAGATTTATGTGATTTCATATAAAACATTGCCGAACAGTGATTTGTAGATTATTTAGGAGGAGGGTTCTCTAAAAGAAAAAACATCGGTTTGCTCCTACAACATATAAGCAAACAATTTCCATCGTATTAATTGCAATTCAGTCAATAGTAAATTGTTTTTGTCGGTATTAATTGAATGTTTTTGATTTATTGAACATGACGAAGTACTTGAAAGAAGTCTCGAATTAAGCGCTCGAATGTTTACTACATTACATATTGCAATTAATACGAATCAAATCAAAACAGTACAGAAATTAAAGTAACATGTTTTTTTTATTTTTATGAAGTATCATTTAATCACGTGGGCATTTATTGAACGAAAAAAGTGAAGTATTCAAAATGCTTTATGAAAAAGAAATTTCTACAATTGTCGAACCTTTATCGCAAATAGTAAAACTTAAAAATTCCCTCTATAGATTCAAACCAACCTTGCGTGTATATATAAATATATGCATGTATAGGCTTATTCATATACATATTTATAATGAAAAATTCATTTGATAATATCAAAACTATTATTTAATTTAGTCAAGCTCCTTCAATAGACATCGGGGGTACGAATATTTATAGGATCGACTGTATATTACCGGCAAAGAAAAAATATTTCAACGCTGTTTTCACAAAAAGCGAACGACTTTTATTACAGAGACATTAAAGAGTCGTTCATCTCGTTACTGGCGTCACTCCGGGAGCAAATCGAAAAGCTTTCAAACCTCGTTCCGGTTACCTCGACCAAGCGTAAATGCAATCTCCTCGAAACGAACGAGAAGGTGGCCGATTCGGTCCATCGCACAGAACTTAGTTATGCATTCTCCCTTCGACGTATCTTTGCGCGAAGAGTTACGATACAAAGCTCGGAGAGAGGAGTACGTTGTTAGGAAAGTTCCGCGCTAGTTAGCCAGCGTCTTTCACGCAACCCTTTTGCGCGACATAATTGAGTGTCACCTGGGCATAACAAATGGACCCGTGAGGGAGGCGGCGGAAAGAAGGGTAGGGAAAGACGGAGGCAGAGAGACGGCTACGAGCTTCGTTGTTGGAAACCCACCCTATGCCATCGCGCCGCGTGGGTCAAGTTACTTGTGACTCGGTCCTGATTAATGGACGTACTTGTTTAACATGCTGGAGCCAGGTCGCGCTTGTCCACTAAACACCGGTGTTAATGCCTGAACGAAAATGTCACCGAGTTCTGGCGACAGCCTCTTGCTGAACGTGCTCCCTGGCATGGTAATTCAGAATATCGGATAATAATTGAGGAAATCTCCAACCTTTGAAAGTATTCGCACACACACACACACACACACACACAGAGAGAGAGCTTTGTATAATGGATTGCTGTGAGAATTACTAGGTAGCAGTACAACGAAGGGTGTTCGTCAAAGGATTTTAATCGTTGCTTGGTGGCCGTTTTTGGAAAGTTAGGCCAATTTGAACTGGAATATAGTATTAGCAGTAGGAGAAAGCGTGTGTAACGTACAGGTAACATAAAGTCTTGAAGGAAGCATACTTTTAGTTTATACTAATCAAACTATCATTATTTAAACGAAGACCACACGGAAACCTAACAATCCGACTTCATTAGGCGCAAAAATGGGCTACGTATCCTGGGTTCAGTTCCCGAAGGAAGTTCAATATAATCGCTCCTTATTTGCTTTGCCGAACTTTGCCAGGATTCCACGAGGCATCCGCACACGAAAAATGTTAATAAGGCAAGTTTTAACGAGCCCATCGTTGTTCTACCGATCGAAGGCTGCTCCACGCAACGCACCCTTGGCCTTTTACCAGATTCTTGCCAAGTCGGGTTCTCTAACCGACATGACAGACCCTTCTCTCTCCTCTTTGAATGGAATTTTATTCCAACTGGAAGAAGTCGGCCCCGTAGTTGAGCCAAATATTTTCGTATGCCCGATCTCCACGAACGTAACCGAGTGTAGTCATCGAAGTTTGGCGGAGACGGTAGCCGGGGTGTCGCGTTGACCGAGAAGTTTACCAAAATCTATTCCCAAGTTTGCACACCACAAGGAAAAGGAGGGAAGGGGGGAAGAATTAGTTAAACGTCGACGGGCAATGTCAACTTTGAAATCCGCGTCGCGAACCGTCGCCTCGGGTTAAAAAAACCTTCGATTTCCGAACGGATGGTCCACCACTTTTATTGGCTCCTCCCGCTAAGGGATGGATATTGCATTATCCGCTCAAACAAACCCCGAGTGGCTTCAGTCGGCTAGCTTAAAGGTGAGCCGACTCAGGGTTTCAGTCAAAGTCGATAATAGTCGCCGCTGAGGTGTGAGCGGTGTGCTAGATTAGGAAGGTGAAAAAGGTTGAACGCAGAAGGTGGGTGGGGGGTGGTTGGGGGTGGGGGTGAAACGTAGGGTGTGATAAAGTCCTTATACGGGCGACACCTGCCCCCTGTCCTCGTCCTCCTTCCACCGTCGCCTCCTGCGATTCACTCCTCACACTTCAACCTCCCCTTTAGTCCCTCTTCATCCTCCCTATTACAGGCACAATGTTAAAGGGACTCCGAACGAGATTGAATTTGCTAACGGAAAACGCGAGTGAGTGAAACGTATTTGCTTTTTATCCCTCACTCCATTGAGAAGTCCTGCCCTCTTCCTTCGTCCCCATTCCTCGACCCCTTTCCAGAACTTCGACTAGGTCTGCTACCTTCGTCTTGCCTCTGACGATCCTGCGCTTGGGTCTTTCCGCCCGATGCGACCGCCCTTCAGCCCGCTACCGAATCTCTGGATCGGTTCACCGTCCCTCTTCCTCTTCGTACCACCTTCCTCTCGTCTCCTCTTCCTTTTTTGCGCCTCTCTTCGCACGTCCCGACACATTTGTTCGACGTTAAGGAAGTGACTCACCATCGAAATCCCGCGAAGCTGACGCGTCCTGGCACGTTCTTGGAAACTGATGGGAGGGAAGATTTTTCCGATGGCGTTTCCACTTCACCCCCGACCCCCCCTCGTTTCGAGAGGAACGAAACCCGCGGAATCTTTATCAGTTGGCAATCGCACGGCTTATTAAACCTTGTAAATTTAAATGGCCAGAGTCGATCGATATCGAATCAATTTGGAGCCTCGGAAAATATTTCAATTTTCTTCGCGTGGCGTGGAATTCCCGCCCGGCGGACGATAATGTCCGTTCGATTCAGGTGAAGCGATGATTTTTTCTTTTGTTGCAGGACAATTCGTGTGTACTCGAGATTTTTTGACAATTTTTAATTGTGAGAGGAGCAAAGTTTTACATTTGTAAAGTAATATGGTACCGTGTATGGTATGGTATAGTGTAGCACATGAGTCTTATGTTATCCATCGCCATAGTGGAGTAGCCATTCTCAGTATTTTTTAGAGTATCCATATTTTTATTTTCAGTAAAATCAACTTTCAGCACGTGAATTATTTTAGTTTACTGTAAAAGTGCCTCTACAACATTGTGCGAACCAATTCTTCGGAATACGATACAACGTTCTGTCGGGACAGTTAATTACTCTCCAGATCGGATCACTAGTGCTCGGCGAAATTAATTTATCGCAACGGTGCATTCGAAATACGTCAAAGCGCTACAGTACCGTTCTTAAAAATGTACAGTCGAACAAGACGTCGTTGCATCTCGCGCATGACTGGTTTCAAAGCAGCAAAGGTATTAGAATAAGCGAAACGGAAATTATTGTATAATTATGAATACACTCTTCCGTAATAACTGGTGCATAAAATTGTTAAGCAGAGAAATTATAGAATGAAAGAAACCAGCATTCTGAAACAGGGTAAACCAGAAAAATCAGCTAAATCAGAATCCTTGGAGATGAAGAATATTTTACTACAAATTAAGTGTTAATTCTAGTGGGAAATAATTTTGTATCCTTTTTTTAACATAGTAGTAGTGCATCATTTACATTATCGTATTCAATGTTTAATATTTGTAATAGAACAAAGCTGTCTGTAGAATATTAATTACCAAGAATAAAATTATTTTACAAATGAATAGCAAGAAGCCAAGAGCAATAGGGAACACGACATTCCACTTCCTACAATTGCAAGTACTCATCTAACAGCGACTACAATATTTTAAAAATTGCCATGGCCCAAATCCTCCATTTGTTATCCTACCATATAGGTTCAATTAACTACAGAAAAACACGACATAAATAATTTCCATCCGTTAACGAGCCTTCTCTACCGCCTTACAATTCCATGTACTTCGATCCACGCTTCATGTACACGCGTGTGCCTATATACACGTTTCTATATAACACATACACACGCTTACACATCCCGGTACGTACATATGTATTACACAGGTACATAGAGGCGTGTATATACGTATAGAGATGGTTAGGGCGAGCGGTAGGCTGCGCGCGCTGGGACCGCATGCGGCAGTCTCTCTCTCCGTGTTCTGATGCGTCAAGTGCACCCCTAGCTCTGATCCCCCCCTCCTCCCGCGCAACCACGTCCACACTTCCCGACGAGGAGCACCCTCGCCATTCCTTCACCTGGACTGTCTTCTCCCTCTTATCCCGCGATTCCCCCTTTAAACACTTCGCCCACCGGCGTCGCCAACAGGTCAATAGCGCAAGTAGGTCACGTCTGTGCTCGCCGACGCTGATGACGACACCAGAACGAATGCACTTTCACGCTCGGTGGTAGTGAACGAGGAGATCGAAACGGGGAAAGGAAGCGACCGTGGGGGGATCCATCGGGGGTGGGGATCGAAGACGCGTAGAGCCAGGAACGGAGAGCAAACACGAGTGTACGGCGACGAATGCTCCCCCTAAGGGTGTCTTATCAACCCAAGTGTTTCGGGAACCTACTCGATTATTGCGTTGTATCTAGCAACCGTGCGATCCGAAGGACGCTTCGTCAAAGGATATACCGCGTTGTTCGTCGCGAGGGATGAGGGAAACGACGCTCCGGAGTGTCGAGGGGAACAACAGGTAGACAGGATATTTACGCAGGAGAAAGTACCGCGGGAGAAGGTAAAAGTGGCAGGTAATAATCAATTTCCGGAGAGGCCTTCGCCCAGGTATGGTGCACGGCGGATGATATAAAGTAGGTCGAAATCGCGTCTGCTCGGTGTCGACCATGCTCCGCCCCAGACATGCACTCATTGGCGATGGCTTGCGTCGGCCTAGTGCCGCGGCCTATGCCAGAACCTGGGTTGGAAAATGCGGGGGTCGTGGGTCGTGCCGGAGCACGAGTTCCTGGCACGATGCCGCGTCGTCGCGCTCGTACGGGGCACGGTTATTCGCTGCTCTATGCTGCAATGTCCTATCGGGATTGCGGCCAGGGGTGGAACCAGCCGCGGCGTGGATCTTATGTTTCCCAGCGTCGCGGCGCCCGAAGCAGTCGGCTGCTACGGCCGCGAGCTCGCACACGTCGCCAGGGACGTTGATCTTTATTATGCCGAGGAAGCATTTTGTTTTCGCTTTCCCGTGGGCGCGGTTGAATTTAGGAGAGTATCAGGTACGGGATATAAATTCTTATTTTGCCAGGAATTTTCAAGTTGGAGGAAAGAAGCAGAATTTATCGATTTGTTCGATGATGTATTTTTCCTTGTTGTAGATGGGTTTTGGCTGTTGATGGTAATTTTTGTATTATATTGGTTTGTACCTATTCAAGTAGAGTAAGAATAACATACAAGTAGAAATGTACAAAAAAATCAATGATTTACAGAACATAAAAACATAAGAAATAAAATAGAATTCGTACAATAGAGGGTTGCGTTGTCCGCCAAGTTAATTCTGGCGACTTGACACCTGGCGCCATCTACCAGTTCACCATAAAATCGAACATGTCCTTATCGCGAATATACCTGTCGAATACTGGCTCATTTGTACACGACCTATCGATGCGACCAACTTTTCCATATACGACAAAAAAATCACCTGAACGTCTAATTAAAATTGCGGTCAACGATGTTGGAACCAAATAATCCAATTTATATTCCGTAGTAATCAAAATAGTATGCTGTAAGTTAACCACGAACTTTCTTACTCCACCGTCAATTTGCTCAGCAAAGAAAATTCAGCGGAAGTTTTTGATTAGAATGTTTCGTATAATAGCGCCTTACTAAAAAATAAAAATACTACATAGAGGACTCAAAACTAAAAACTACTTTCCTAGTAACTTTATCCATTGCTTGTAGAATGTTGTTATGTGTATTCAACATTTGATCTCATGCTCGTAATCAGTGGCGTGTCTCGAGACAGTTTGCCTGGATATTCCTGGCTAATACTACTGGAACACTGTTGCTTCCCTAAAGCTTCTCGTGGACGTGCGACACCATTCGGAGCGCATTGTTTTCAGTTAACCAGACTTTGAGAAACAGGACTGCAATGGATTTACGATTCTAGTAACTCATAAAAGTTGCCTCAAGTAACCGAAGTACTTAATTAATTTTATATTTCTTGCATTGCCAGCTTGTGTTTCAACTATTAGTAATATCTTCGTCCAGTGGTTGATGAAATTAGTAGAGACACTGTAGAGAAGCATGTATACTTTAATACTTACTCAACAACAAGTAATATTTAAGTGACATATATTATTGAACTATTCAGAGTGTGATACTTATATATGAAATAGAAAAATCACCTTTCCTACGTGCTTTTAGTAATTCGATCAACGACCGTATTTTTGAAATTCTCACTTTTTATGTTTCATAATAGAAAGTAACACAAATCATCATAAACGCATCATGCGCACACACATGAATTTATGGGCCTTTCTGATATTAGAAGAGATTCAGAACTTTCGTGATTCTTTACAGTAAAAGTTCTGAGCCAGCTGCCGAATGATTCATAAAAATCATTAGGAAACGTATTAGTTATCTCCGTGGAATCGTGGAATATCGCTTTATGAATGTTAATGGCACCTCTTTCGTCGTAAATAGCGGGTGCTCGTCCACGAAGATGGAAGACGCCTTGAACGCACTTTGTTTCTCGTAGTATATTCGTCTCTTCCCATCAGCTTAGCTGGGAAGTGTATATTTCAATTCGAGAAACGAGCGAGCTTTCCGCGATGCCGTTACGATAGCAATATCTCCTATTACATTTCTAGTAGCTTCGTCTCGCAGCGAAGAGATTCGTGGTTTTCTTTTTTGCACAAATCTTCTTTATACTCCAGTAGACATGAGATCACAAAACTACTTAAAAATAATTTCCAGGCCCGTCTCCCTTCGTCCACGAATTTCACGGTATTCGCTTCCTTTATATCACTTTGAAATCTACTCTCGAATTAAAGAACTTTTAAATCCTCGTCTTGTCCTTTCGTATAAACAGAGAAAAGATGAGGGGTTAAACATGCATGAAAGGTATGCGTTTTAGAAGCTTTCCGTTGAATGAAACATTCAGTATACTTGATCAGGAATTTCTATAGGATAGAATAACAGGTGGAAATTTTGAATAGAATTGCGACGCACATATAACACGAAAACGTTTTGGTATCGTCGCATTAATTGAGTGTTTCAATTTTGTAACGCAATCTTTGATAACACTAACATCAAAAATATATTGCTGTTCTGTTTCTAAAGTCTGTTTATCTGAAAACAATGAGCTCGGAAGTGTGTCGCACGTCCACGAGAAGCTTTAGGGAAGCAACAGTGTTCCAGTGGTATTAGCCGGGATAGCCAGACAAACTGCCTCGAGACACGCCACTGACTAGAAGCAGGCGATCCAATATCAAATGCATAAAATAACGTTCTAGAAACAATCGATAAGCTACCAGCATAGTAGTTTTGAGTCTTGTACTCCTAAATAGTATTTTCAATTTTTAACCAGATATTTTTACAAATCTTTATTATTAATCATATCTATTCGATACAAATGCATGAATATATAAAATATAAAAAATAGGACACATGTTACAACATTAAGAAGATAAAACATACTTTAATTACATTTCTGTTCTTCATCCTTATATATAAAAATATGAATTTACATAAACATCCGCAGTCTATTCATAATACTTATCAAGGTACTATACCTGACCAAATTATCCTGTATGAGGATGACTGCTTATCATAAAACATTTCCTAAACGGTTGGTGTTTAACGAGGACAGGTGTTAATCGTCGTAAAATTATCGCGTGGGTATCGGCGCGGTAAGAAGCGGTGGCAATAAGTTAGGCGTCCTCGTACGTTTGTCCAATAGGCTATGCGAGCGCAACGTATCTGCGCGCTGCACATAATCATCGTAGTGCGAGCACATATTCCGTCATGCGCGCAACACGTTCGCGGTGGTGGTGCATATGTACGTACGTAGTCACCTAGCTACTAGATGCAGTGCTCTCGGTCGTTCTGCTAGGCAGAATTCCGCTCAGCCCTATTACCTTCGATTTGTCAGCTGGCTGCAGACGATAACGCATTTCCCTCGTTCGTCCCATCTCTCACTCTCCCCGCCGCCGTACCTTTATATCTCTTGCGCAGTCCCTTTGTCTGTCTCTTTTCCTTTCTCTTCAGTGGCTTCCTCCCCCTTTTCCCTATTCACCCTTTCGTCCTTTTGCTCTCGTTCTCCCCAGCGCCTCCCTTCTCTTCTTTTCCCCCTTCCTCCGCTCGCTCCTCGCTTTCCCTTTATGACCGTGCACCGTGCGCAGTTGCGTAATGGTTTCATTATTGAGTTACCATCAGCCATGAATTTAATTTTATTTTAACAAAATACAGCTACGCGTTTCGTCGCGACCGTGAGCGTGGGAATAGGAACAAATTAGTCGCGGTTCTCGATCATGCGAGGTTTCTGGGGGGCGTAAGGCTTTTGGGAACGATAGACTCAGTTTTAAGGAGGAATCTGTTTTTTGGTTGTAAGTTACAAGACTGGTTGAAACTAGAAGATTTCAATATATCGTGTATTACAGTTTTGTAGCGTGTATGCTCACTCACTTATACATTAAATTTTTGTTTGTTCTTCTATATTTATATTACCTGAAATATCAACATCGAAACGTTCAAATACAATACGTTCAAACTACTCTTAATTAGTTAAGATACTTAACTCCGTGCTGGTATATCATAATAACAAGCAACATTTACTTGCAATTAGAGAGTTATATTTCCCAGGTGTTCAGCTTGAACTGGAGGGTCGTATACAGTAGTCGTAGATATACAATTACTGCACATTCTCGTTTCGCTCTACTCCACATATATGTCTCAGCGTGACCGCTTTATTTCCATTATAAAGATACCAAACAGAAAAGTATAATGCTCCTACACACGAAATAAACCCCAATTCAGTTCGTAAATTCACACTTTCAGCGACCCATTACAGAATTAGACGTAATTTTAAAAACCTTCACTTCCTCCTAGAATAAATGTAATTTTGACTCGAGCAATTTCTGCAAAGCGTCAGAGATTTAACCTTAGATGTTGCCAATTCCATTTTCACTGCTCATTAAATGCGCGAGCACTCGAGGAACGACAAGGGCTTCGAATGAAAGTATTGGCAATCGTCGAAGAGCTTGTCACGTGTCGTCCACGACGAATAAGGAGCGTTCTCAAAGCATTTGATTCGTTTAATAAATTCTCATCGGATAAGACAGGCGCTCGATCCAATTAGTTGGAAAACGTTGAATACCTATTTCAAAAACGTCACTTTTACATTTTCCTTTTCTCCCCGCCTCTCCGGGCCCGTTCTTTCATCAGAGTTCTCGTCAGATCGCTACAACCCTCAAGAATTTCTATTTCATTCCGCGTCGCGTTTATCTCTGTAGCGCGACCTCGGTATTCGTAGACGATTCCTCTCGGTATCTGTAGGCGAGGAATATGTTTTATTTATGCTTCGCCCCTGTTGTCTACCGCGTCTGCACCTTGAGACAAGCTGCTTTGGTTAATAATCAAACTGCTGCGCGAGACGCGAGAAGCAGACCAAAGTCGAAGGCGTCCGCGGTTTCGCGTCGTCGCTTCTACTGGAATTACATGTCGGGCTGCTGGAAATGCTTGTTGTCCTTGCACTTTCACATGAAATACGCAAAGTATTATAGGAAAATTCTTATTGGGTTGATTGAGTCGTTAGAAAATCATTTGTGAATTGTAGACTCTGGTTCTACAAAAAAATTTCGATGAGTTTATATCTCGAGCAATTCTTTTTCCTAATATTTTCGATTTGCAAGTGTAATTCCATTTCTAATTTGAGAGAATTTCGCGCAATATTCACCGCTATCTCTCCCTACCCTTCTCCAGTTACAATTATACAACCACACGAATGCCAACAGTTGTGCGTTCTCAATGAAATTCATTTCAATGATTACACGCGCCCAATAAAGTCGATTTTACAGGGACGACAAATTAACGGGCAACGATAATGTCGGCTTGCAGAGTCGATACAGGACACGCAGTACAACGCTTTGCCATATCACGATAAAGTCAAGGAGTCTGACCTAGTTAGGAAGGTTAAAAATTCCAGCTATATTTTAAATATTCTACTTGTTTCGAAAAAAACTGTCGAATATGTCTATTTTTATTTACCTTGCAATATAATATAAAAGAAAAGCTGTAACTAATTTGAATCCTCCAATGTCGTTACAAAGTTTCTGAGATGTAATTCGGAAATCTCGAGATTTTAGAAATTGCAATTAATAAAAAGGTGGACTTTCCATCCAAACGAATCAGAGATCCGTCTTGACGCCGACATAATTAACGTCCGAGATTCAAGGACGTAGACGCAACTTGTTTTCCCGACACTTCTCGAAAGCCCGTGTTTCTCGACGCATCGCGGCAATTTGTCTAGAAATGGGTCATGATTGCGATGCGCCAACCATCAGCGAAGCACTTGAAGTTCGTTGGCGAAGTTCCGCTGAAACTTCTCGCTTCGCCTACACTGCCGCTCAAAAGTATCGGAACAGTTGCTAAATTTCTTGTAAACCTAGAGAGAATTACGAGACTCTCGAAGAATGCATAGGGATATCTCTTGTGTGATCAAACAAGCATACAGGGTTACAGATCCTAATGCATTAGGAAGCTGATCAAAGAAAGGAGAAGTAACTGCGCGTTAGGTGTCTGGGGAACAGCTTTATACAAATCGACAAAGTGATTTAAGAAACGTTTTCAGCGATTGAATGATTAGTTTTTGACGAAATAAGAAAATTGAAACCCTTAGTATCATGCGATCGCAGTATTTTTGACAATGTTCGCAAATTAGCCATCGTTCGATCTAACTTCACCCACGTCTTCGTCTGCCATGATCATAAACGCTTTGCAAATAATTCTATCGGCGGAACAGCCTGATCGTGCGCCGCATTACCAAGCTTGGCGCACTTCGAGACCTCTTATCTCGTGAAACTCGGTGGAAAAAGCGAGTGGGCAGATTTCCAAGGGATTCCCCCAGCGTTACTCGTCGAGACACGGGGCGAACTCTTTCGAGTCAGAAACTAGTTTCGACTTCCGACAGTCGCATAACTCGAACGTGTCTCTAAATCTCGTAGATAGGTAAAAGAGGCTGAACAGTCGACGGTGGCCGAACTTAAATAAATTACAGCTAAAAAAAGGAGCCACTCGATCGGTTTTCTTCCTCTGATTCTGTCCGCGTGTTTCCTTTTCTTTCGGAGAAGAATGATGGCGCGCGATACGAACGGTAAATCAGTTCATCCTACTTCCTCTGGAGCCCGTTGCCGAACGGCATTGTTCGACAAACAGTAATTCATTACATTCTATGACTCTATGAGACGTGAATGCATTCTCCTCCGCGAACTTCGACGAAACTACCCTCTACGTCTTTGGCGCAGTTCCTGCACCTCTTCACTGGAAGCACCCGACGTTATTGGCATGTACACTGGCTGCTCAAAAGTCTCAGAACACCCTCAGTTCTTAACAGGTATCTGGTAGTCACTTAGTGTACGTCGTGAATTTTCACTTATTTATGTTAAAGCGTTTTGCCTTGTGCACCAAGATTTAATACAGATGTGTAATCTAGGTTATTATTTTGATAATAAAAAGTAATATTAAATTTGTTATTTTAAAAAGAAAATTCACGATCTTCTTTTGCAATAATTCGTGATTCGAAAGGCTATAAACTTGTTCGTTGAGTAATTGCAATCAATTTGAACTACGAGACATCTCGTAGATTAGAGGAACGTAAAAATCTTTGAAATATATTATACGTTTCCCCTAACCGGTCCTCCCCCCCTTTCAGATTTCAATTCTTACACATCGAGCAAGCACGTGACAGTTGGATAACTATCAACTTTGTTAAGGATGATGCGCGTTGCACTCGTAGTTCTATTAGAATTCCTGTAAATCGAGTCACAAAGCGTCGAACGGAACGCGGGGAAGCAAAGCTTTGTTCTTGTTGCGCATCAGATGTTGCTCGAGTGTAACCCGAGGAAAGAGAGTGGAAACGATGGAAGACGGAGAAACGGGAAAGCGACCGACTGAAAGAGAGAAACGGAAGGAAGCGGGGGGACAATGAGAGTTGGTGATGAACTTCACGCGCGAGTTTGCGAACTGAAGAATTGTGTAATCGAGCGAGTTACCTTACTTTTCGTCCTGTCCGCTTGTTTTCAAAGGGCTCTGTACGCGTGGTGTCGCGTGTTTAGCATTCTCCTGATACATTTGTTTGAAAACGAACTGTATCGAACAACCGGTTCACCCATTCGTGCTTGTACTCGTCAGATGCAGGGAATACTATTTCCTTTTTCTCCGTGCGTATCTGTTTCTTTCCACGGGTATTACAATTACAAAAGAGATTCGTGTTAAAATGTAATTTAATTTATTCAATCGCGATTGTTATTTTACACGCTATTACATTAAAATATGAGTCGAAAACGGAGTGTGTTAATTTTCTCGATAACGAGCAGTTGTATGGAAAAGATGTATCGTATATTTTCGATTGTTTTTTGAGCGGAAAATCACCTTCATACCTTATACACCGTATAGAATCGAGAATATTCTTTCCAGCGATAGTATCTCTATCGCAATCACAATTTCCTCGAAATTTCTCCCTGGCTCATCCCTCGTCCGTTGCTTTTCCTTTATTCCAAACATTTTCTCTGAAATTCCCGCGGTTCTTCAATATTTTCTTTGGCACCAGCCGCGTACAGATGACGTATTATTTATTTCTGGCCACTACTCGTCGCTGATTATTATCTCCCTTCCACTTGACAGGAGACCGTCTTACAAAAGTGTCTCGGGTGCCTGAGCGCTAGGTAAACTCAATTAAAGCTCGAGGGTTTGTGGATCTGTGATGGTGCTCCTCGAAAACTACCGTTCTGGATGTGAACATTACTCTTCCGGTATGACGCTTTATGCACCGATCCATTTCACCCGTGTTCCAGAAAATCGTGGTTTATTGTTCGGTGTACACTCTGTTTCGTTTCGCGTTCGTCATCGCTTTCCTCGAATCCTTTGAGTCGCTCGCAATCGGCGATAAAACAGGTAGCAATTTATTATAATTTCTCTCGGTTAAAGACGAATAGAACCCACAAAGTGATTCGTATATTAGAGTATAATATTAAATAATTACTATAACGGAGAATTAATTGATTTGATCGGTTTCGGCGAACTGCCAGAGTACTTGTAAGGCTGGATTTCTGTGAATTGAAACATTGTTTTAAATACTATTTCAAATAACGCGTTACTTTACTCTATGATATTATTTCTAAAATAATAAAATTCTGATCGAGTCAAAGAAATATTCCTGAAATTAACTTCCCATGTATATTTCAATGTTGACAATTTAAAATACTTCAAATTTCGATCAGGCCGATGCAATACGAAAATACAAGTATTCGTGACACAGAAATTCCGTTACGTAACTGTAAAAGTATGGCAATATATGAGTTACGTCACTCGCCGAATCTACGGTTTTCGAAAATATTATGACGCCGAGTTCGATAGGCGGAGCGACTTTGGGGATTCGAATTGGAGTGTCCGTATCAAAGACAAAATCAATATTACGTTGGTTTGAAATACGAGCGCCACGTGATACGACAAACCAGTTACACGTGATGCCCATCGTCGGGTTACGTAAGTATAGATTTCTGTAGGGACGTACGTTGGACATTGGCCTTTTGATCAACGTGTGTTCGCCGGATATATTTCGCGTGATCGTTTCGACTAAGAAGAAAAAATGACAGAGCACCGCGTCCCGCGACGGAAAACGCTCGATTTGAATCGTAATAGAAATCGCTAAATTATTGGCACAGCTGATAGTCAATTTAACGCAAGAAACGGGAACAAATAATTATTAAAGGGGCACGGAAAATTTTGATGAGCATTGATTTCAAGTTGAAAGGATGCAATTATTCTGGTTGAGTTCCCAATGAAAGCATTTGATCTGCGAGACCGAATTATCGGTTATATATAGGAACCGAATACAGACAGGGAAAATAACAATATTGAAATCTCCGATATTTAACCGGTGCAACTTGTCGTTCTCGTCGATGATCGAAAAATTGAAAGTCCATTGGCTTTTTATTTACGTTTAATGTTC
Organism: Hylaeus volcanicus; assembly: GCF_026283585.1. Lineage (NCBI taxonomy): Eukaryota > Metazoa > Arthropoda > Insecta > Hymenoptera > Colletidae > Hylaeus > Hylaeus volcanicus. Next base: position 21,065,889 of record NC_071979.1, read on the forward strand.
CAATAGAATTCTTGCCATTGCTTCGGTCCTGTGAAATTGTATGTTTATGCACTGATGTGAAAGAAATCGTTTCAAGTTAATATTTAGAAAGTGGAAGAAAATTAGTATGTAACGTGATTTAATTTGCATAAATCGACCTCGTCGAAACTGGCGAAATAAAATGTATCGACGTACTTTATCAGAAAAATGTTATCACAGAAATTTCTACAAATAGTGATATAAAAACCGGTAAAAGGCACCGACAGGGACGTCGCAAAATGGCCGAAGGTACACTAGACGAGATTTTCCAGGAACGGGTGTAATTAAACTTGGCAAACCAGTTTATAGGAAACGCCACTGGGCGTGTTTTACCGTACATTGTTGCGGAAAATATAATACAATCTGACGTATCGATGCGTCGATTGACAATGCGTTTCCAGCGGGGCTTCCTCGTTCAGCGCTGATGAAGAAAAAGCGCCGCGGCCTTTTCTGTTTTTCCCGCTGGAAAAGCGTTCCGCGTTTTTATAAAGCGCGAAATGTTTTGATGCTGACGAAATTCGCGTTGAACATTTTCATGGTAAGAGACCCCGAGCGCGAAACGTTTTGACGTTGATGTCGAAAGCGCCATAGAAAGTCTCCGCGGCCAGTTGACCGTACGCCCAACCCTTTCCCCGTGGTCAGTGATAATATTATCTGACACAGCACTGCTTCATTTCCATTTGCACGTTTCATTATCCAGCCCGATGACCCGGAGGCGCAAGGCCGCAGCGCCTGAGAAAGTAAAAAGTATTCGTTTCGGCGAGTAATCAAAAGTATCAGAACCCGGGCAGCTGAAACGTTTTCATCCGCAGCGTATTCGTTAAACCAATCGCATTATTTACCCCTTTCTTGGGTCTGCGAAAATACTATATAACATGTAGGGTGCATTGATAAAGTACCTATTAATAGTCGTGGTGAAATTGAAAATATTTTACTTCCTGTTGCAAGTAAAATTTTATCCTTATACATTTAATTCACGTTCAATTTATATTATAAACCTCTACCTCTGCTGACAATTACTCGTAACTGAACCTAATGCAATAGTTCGAGGTCAGAGGAGCAGACACGCTGTACGTGCAAAAAGGGCGAATGTATAAAAGTGGCTCTACTTTGATACGCAAACCGCACCGAAGCGGCGGCCCGGCCTACAGGAAGTTTGGCTGGCAATAGTTATTGGCTAATCTGCTTCTGATAGTGCAACAAGAACAGTCTGTGAGACGGAGAAAACCGGGTATGGTAGGGGTGTGCGCAAACTCGGCGGTGAGCAGCGTCGGGGCGACCGTCAGCGGCCAGCGGGATAGCCTTATAACCCTCGGGCTATATCCTAAAAGTTATCTGAAAATTTCATTTACGACGAGAGAGTTAATAAATGTAAATATTAGCCGTAGAAGCAGTTTGGCGGGAAGTACCACTACACGGATGCGAGCTCTAAAATCATCCTGAGGGTGCCGTCGCGGCGTGGCGCGGGAGGGGCGGGGAGGGAGGGGGGCGGGGGTGGAGGAGGAGGGACGGTGGGACTTTGAGTTCGTTAAAGCGCGGATCGATTCGCGAATGGCGGCTCGACAAAAAGGCAAAAATCTAATCTCGTCGCTTGGTATTCTATCATGTCCCCGGTGAACTTTCCGATGCCTCGAGAAGGTGGGAAAATGAGATACGACGCGCTCCTCGAGCGAATGAAAAACTCGTGGAAAGTGGGGCGAATTATCGCGAAGATAAGCGCGCTGGAGGGGGGGGGGGTGGAGTAGGGGTTCGGCATCGGCTCTTCAAAGCAAACGTAGGTTCACCCTGCGGCGAATATGTGATGTAAATGGAGCCTCGAGATGGCACGTACGTTTTATACGTAATGATGGTAATTACGCGACGATGGTATATATATATATATATATATATTTCTCTCAGCTTTACGGCCGCGCTGCTCGTGTTCGCTCGTTTCTTTCCACGGAAGAACTGCGAAAATGTATTGTTCTTGATGGTTATTTTTAACGGTGTCTTGGGAGAATTATTATGGCTGAAGTATGTAGATAAAGATTATAATAGAAATTAATCTTGAGGCTAAAATATTGAGATTACTTTATTCGTTTCTTTAGAATAAAACTAGACAATTCCACAATAATTCCCAGGTAATTCATTCGCGGTAAATGATCATCGTATTATCTACTCTAATGGACACGCCAGGATAATGAATCATGTGTCAACTATACGGGATCACGTCTTGTCCAATGAATCGAGTCATCGATCAAAACATTAATACTATTGGTCAACGCATCTGCGTTGTTCATCAGGTGTACTCAAAATTTCATGGTTAATTGTACTAATTCGGACAGTTGACAGAATAAATATGAAACGTCATACAGCAATGAGGTGACAGTTTTAAACAGAATAAGTTTGTCATTCGCATTAGTACTTATAAATACAAAAAATAGTTTTTTCAGTATTAATTAACTTATTTACTCCCATATTAAAGAATCAAGTCACAAGAACTTTCAATCAATATTGGTATACTCGGTATCGATATATTTTCTCTTCGAATAGAATTTGAATCGTCCAGACTGTTGAATCTCAGGTTTCTCAACAGATACAGCCCCTCCAAGTGATTTGTATTCTTCCTCGTCATGCTCACCAACGAATGCAATTTGATGAATTAACGAATTAGTTGTTCGAAGTCCATCGTAATATGTAAAGTTGTCGTAGGAAGCACCACGTGACGTGTTATCGCAAAACGCAGCGGAATATCGGAGCAACTTTCAACAGTCGTTGCACAACAGGGCACAGATTAACGTTGACCATCGGTTGGCAAAGCTGCGCGATAAACCTGGCTCGTAATTTTCGCTGCAAGTCGTTACTACAGCCATGCATCATACAGAACGAGTTTACTTCCAGCCTTAATGTCCACGTGGAAGTGATTTTACGCTGTGTCCGTTTTTGGTTAGTATTTCGAGAAGAGTTTGCGCCGCTTTCTCCGCTCAAAAAGGTCTTATTAGACAAATTACTCTATGGCGGCGCGTGAAAGGCTTCAATTCCTTGCAATTAGAAATTTATGAGACCTGGAAAGTGGCTTGGGGTTTCTCCTGCCTCAATCAATGAGGTGTTTATTACAGAAAATAATTCTTCGGGTAGATTCCTATTTTTATGGTACATGAGTGTTTAGGTAAATGTTGTAATACTGAAATAATAATAATAATTTTACTCCTTATTAGGAGTAAAATACTCCTTATTATAGAGGAAATTTTTATCGAGTATTTCTATATCAAACTTAATTCTTCCGAAAATCAATTATGAAAGTAACGAAGACAATTTAAAATGTGTTCTTCGTTAAAAAGTTTCTTGAAATTTTTCTTGATCGGAATACTTTCCTTCCTTATGGCTCGGAAAGTAAGAACACTGTTCTTGCTTGTTTTTTTATAATAGCTCCTTCGTTAACTAGAATTTTTACAAAGTTATAGTAAGACGTCTGATGCACTACAACAACGGATAATATTGAGAATCAATTTTTAAGCAGACTTTCCTTGTTCTCGAATCATAATCTCGTTCGTAAAACTACGGCTAATCGAATCAAGATTTCCCTTCAATGCAACCCCGGTAAGGTCGCGGAAAAGTGCGTGTGCCGGGCATAAAGTTAAATCTCATATCTGTAGTATTTCGTTTAGCCACGTAGTTCGGTCGTAAAGTTTCATGGCGTCCTTTAGCCCCTTCATCCCCCCCTCGGTTCGGATAGGACGCAACAAAGTGTTGCGAGCACTTTCGACGGTGCTGTACGAAGGTTCTTCGACGTCGATCCACTTGAAAGTTGAGATTTTTGAGGGTCGAACGACTTCGGTATAGGTCGTTCGAGGATTCTTATCTTCGATGCGGTAGAATGATTTCGGTGGTGGACGGGCCAGCGAGGAGTTTAGAGAAGGACGCAGGAGAGACTCGAACGGTTAGGGTCCCGGCTGAAATTGCATGATACTGCCGTGGGGCACGGTAATGGTGGCAAAGAGTTTCGTTCACGGAACATTAGTCAAAAATGCCCGATTCCGGCGCTCCGCTGTCGTCGGAACAGCGAAATTGAGACAGGATACGATCCTGAATAGATCCGTGCAATGGCATACTAACCGTTCTGTTTTGTTCTTGCATAACTACGATCCCCGGCAATTTGCCTCTAGCTACTCGAGGTATTTCAATTCTGCTACGAGCCAGGTTCCTTTCTACGAATTTCGATCGCATCAGACGGAACACGGGGGCAAGATGAACATTATTTTGATACATTAATATTTTCGGGTATAGTTTAAATAGAATATGTTTCGTATATTAATTTGAGAATCAGAAGCATAAGTGCGATTGTAGGACGACCTAATAGTTTCCATTAGATCTCGTCATTAGAGCTTTTCCAGTGAGAAAAGCTTCCTACGAATCAATCTCCTCCTGTCTATCCCCCATCGACTGTTTCATGCTTTATTCCACGGGATCATGGTAAAGTAAGAGGTGGGGGCAGACGGAAATTCCGGCGCGGTCCATAGCCCACTTTTCCCGTCCATTTCCCAGCCGTATCGAGAAACGTTCAGCGTACCGTTGAACAAAATGGTCCGTCAAACATCGCATACGAAATCAGCGATCTTATCTTTCGGGCCGTAGTTCCGCGGAGCCTTGTAAACCCCCTTGTTGATACACCGCGCACGGAACAAACATTTGCAACATCCTCTCCATACGTAGCCCCCTCGCCCCCTCATCCACGAAAGTTTCCTCGTTTGCCCGCCACTTTCCCGCGGCACACGTACTAATCCGTTACTCGTAATTAGAGTCGGATTGGCAATGGTTTAATCCCTCAACGTCAGTGCTCTTCGCCTTCGAACGGAAAAAGAGAGGAAGGAAAGGGCCGCGCGCGAACGCCAGACAAGGAGAAGGGAAACCGTCGGATGGTACACAGAGGAGCATGGAGATAGAACGATAGAGAGAATGATAGAGAATTAGAGCGAGCGGAAATAGAGGGCGAGAAGGGGGTGCACGCAGTACGAAGGGAAACTGCTGTTGCAACCTCCTTTACTCCCTGGCCGACACTTTGAGTAATAAGATTAGGAGACGTCTCTGCTCAGTCCGAGCGGGCGAGATAACGTCATTGCGAATCAAATGGACCAAGATATAGATAAGGGATAATTAGAGGAAGCGAGATAGCCGGCGCGGAAGTTGAACGGAGAGGAAATGAGAAGCGCGAAGAGAAACGGCTACGGGCTGAAGGGAGAGAGGGAAACGACGGTCGACCGAGGTGGCACAAGAATGACGTCGGACATTTATTACTACGGATTCTACAATGAGAACTTCCTTCCCTTTTGTATGGCTCTCCGTAGACCTGGCTTCCCCCGCCCCCCCTTCCACCCCCGTACCGGCACCCGCATTCCCCAGCCTCGCTGTAAATTCGTTTTGCCTCGGTGTGGAATCGATGTCACGCGATCGAAATGGTCGAGGTATCGGACACATTTTCTCGCGTATGTCGATGGACATGTCAATGCGAGGGGGAATCCGACGTTTCTAGGCAAGTAAATCAGAGCAGGTATGCACAATGTTGCGAGAGGACGTAATGGAGCGTGCGTTTTCTCGAATAAAAATTGTTGGGTTGATTGCTTGCTCGGGAATATTTATTCAGAAGGTGTGAAACACTTTTTAAACCGAGGATGCGAGTTCGTTGATGGAATAGTTTTGTAGAAAAAATTGCAATTGTCGAAGTGATTTCGCAGGAATTTATATTAAATGTTTCCCTCGGAGTTCATTAGGAGGTTTGCGTTACTCCCGATGGCAAAGGGACACTTTTAGTTATTTTATTACATATACTATTCTTCGTTCTTCTTTACACTTTCAACACTTATCGTATGTGTGCTTCTAGTAATTTTTCATAGTCTCTGTTTCGAAGGTAAATCTTGACTCCTTGTAATTTAATTTTCTTTCTCACGATCGTGTATATTTCATTTGCTTTTCATTCTTATATCAATTTATATACGTACTATCACCTTCTAAAGGGGATCTAACATAGCCGGCGAAGCCATTATTCTCCTTCTTTGTAATTATTATCTTTCTACGTCGGAATAGATAAATGAGGGGAAATTGTAGCGCTTCTTGGCCGTAACGTGTGCCTCGGATACTCGAAGAGAAATAAAGAGATAGAAGAATATGAAATTATGTAGCCGAGACAAAATAGCACATGCGGCTGGTAACCTTTCGAGGACGTGTGCAATGTTCCCACGTCGTATACCTGTTCCACGCAGCAGGGTTGCGCTGGGCGTATGCAAAATTCAGGAGACCGCTCAACAATTCCTCACTGGCGTTCTTAAACCTTTACTCTTATCTGCAATCCTTCTAGATCGTCTCGTATCGGGAAATTAGAATTTTACGTTTAACAGCAGGATGGTCTTCGATATCAGAATATGAATATAAGAATCTTACTGTTATTAGCATCCTAATATCACTTAATAATTGATGAACCTATCAATTTTGCCATCAGTACACGAAATTAATTAAATTAATTAGAAGAAATGTACATAAGTTTCTTATTCGAATACCATCATAAAATTCATTGCAAAAAAATCTGTAAAATATCACTGAACGGCATATTTTACGCATTTACAGAATATGCAAATACGAACAAAATATGTCCACAATATACGTACTAACACAAAATGAAATATAATATTACCGTATTAATTTATGAAATACAGTTTACATAAATTTCGCATATTACCATTTTTCCCCACCAACCAACACATTTCATACCTTTACAAAATCCACAGTCTGATTGAACTTACACGTTATCTTTACATACATTTTCCAATATTAAAACTGTCCATCAATACAGAAGAATCAACAACCGTAATCAAGCTACCAAGGGGGGATCTTTGAAAAAGCGTCAAAGGAACATGTCGATATTATCCATATTCGTTTGGATCGGCAGGCAGTCATTACACACGGCTCTTTACGAGTTTCTATGTACATTCCGTTTGTAATTCCGCATAATATTCCGTGTGTCCGCCTCGAATTTTTATTGTACACGCAGAGCATCGATATTATTAAAGTCGAGCCGCTCGGTATCGCCGCGTACAGGATATCGCGTCATTAAATTGCATTTGCATATCACTGATCCGATGAATAGGGCCTAGCACGCCTCGGTGAAGCCAATTAAAGTTGACAGCTCTGCCCAACGGAACTTCGCCATTTTTTTTTTTGCTCCTGTTGCGAGCGCCGGGCGTACTGTTATCGGTGCGTTACAGCCACTGGGCTTAAACGGCTTCGTGGATGCGCACGTGGCGCGCCACTTCGATGTATCGAACTTTGTACAGTGTCGCTCGTAAAAGAACACTTTCCTGGTACAAATAGAGCCACGGATCCGCGATACGTGTTAAACGACAAAGCGCACAGGAAACGATAAATAATCAAAGCGTGATGTTGCATATTCATATTTGCGCTTCGACGCGTGGACCAACTTTTTTTCCCCCGTTCGTTTTTTCCTGCACGCGCGTGCAACACGATTTTCTCATGATTATGGAAAGTCACGCGTACCCATCTACATCTGTCAACGCGTTGTGATTTCCTCCGCCCCTCACCATCGGCACGGGTACATCAATTCGCGTGTAAACACGATTCACCACGGTAATCTGCCGATGTATTTCGACCGATGTCGGCGGGAAGAAGCTGTCAATTATCTGGTTGGAACAATTGTTTATTCGTAGGTGATACTAGATGTTCGAAACGAAAGGTGTTTTTCCTTTAGGTAGAAAATATTTTGTCCTCCTGGAGGTATTATTTTATTTGTGGTAGTTATAGTTTGTACTTTTTACTAAATTTTTAATATAATATAAAATTTCGATAAGGTATAAAGTTAATAAATATTTTCGTTCCGCAGTATCGAGAAGCCACGTTTTTTCGTTACTTGATCGCCTAATATTATTTTTTACTAAGAAATTTTCATTTCACATCACAAGTTCGCTCTGCACCAATTTTGCGTTAATCTTTTTCGCCTCATTCCCAACCTCACCAACAATAGAATTCCAGCGACTCTAGGAAGAATACTCCCGACATTTTTCTAACAGCGAGGGAAAAATTCAACGCGACAGGGGATAGTTGCGCGCGTACCTATTTATAAAATTTCATGCGCGCATTCCTCCAAATAAATGGATCGCGCACGAGGCACGCGGGGCGGCAACAAACGAAAGGAATTCCCCTATTGCATAACTCGAAATCACAGAGAAGAATATACTACTAATATATTCGAACGCGTGCCTTTCAATCGCCTGCGCGATACAACTCGCTCGCTGAATGCCGATAGACGTGGAATTTCCAGCGAAATCGAAGCGTGTCAGTTTCCTTTCGCGATGCCTTGTAAAAGATCGGCGCCACAGGATGTACGAATACCGGTCCACGATCCACCGATACCGACCGTTCGATTTCAACCATTGGAGGCACTTCTTTCTTCGAATCACCCCTATCGTTTGAAAGGCTGCGCGAGACTCTGTTGTCTTAAACTGGAAAATTCACGATAGCGTCTTATCTAGTGGACGGGGGGACGAGGCAAAATTTTATTCTAATAGATAAAGGATAGAGCTGGCAGCGATTCCGCCTCCTCCTTGGATTGTTTGTTTCTTAACATTGTATTTGGAATATGAGAATATTTATTCGGAGTCGTACTCGTTTTTTGGTTCATTTGGAAAATTTAATCATTATCTCATTTCGGGCTATATGATTGTTTGGAACGTGTGCATGGACAGCAAATGTATAATTAACGTATCAATTAAATTAATCCCTCGGGCGTGGCCTTTTAAGTAAGGAGGGCTGAATTTAAACTTACGTTTGTCCATTTTTGAAATATTTGACACACAGTTTAAACTTTAACCTTTATTCGATGAGTTTAATTGGTTATCATCCATTTTTTATTCTTGTATAATTTATATACAGTCAGTCTCAAAGAAAAATCGAGAAACAAGTTTACCATCATTTATTACGTGTGAAAGAAAATAGACCAATAGAATGTCAAAAACAGAGCTCTCAATTTCTCTAACATCATCGATGAAAGAGTGCATATTATTCGAGTACCGAAAAATAAGTTTGCGGGCAACTTTGGTACGGAATTGGTCGCCTATCGTGGATACCCGATCGTATCAGTCCTCAGGTCGAAATCCCGGGATTAAAGTACGAAGCGCAAATAAGCGCAGGTGATACAGATAAACCGTGGCAGTACTTCGTCGAGCGAACGAAAGTTCTTCGACGATGGACAAATTGAATTATTGAAAAGCCGTTATCCGTGCTCTCCGTTCCGATATTCAGAAGGCGACCGAAAAAAGCGGGGCAGACGGGACAGGGAGAAGAGAAAAAGAGAAAAGGGGGAATAGGAAGAAGTCGAGGGTAAATGTTCTACATGATTACATAAAGCCACCAGCGATTCGTAAGCGGAGGTGGTGACTTTTCTTTGTTCTACGTTGCCCTCGTCGTACTGAATCGATTAAAGGGTGGTACCGTCGAAGCGGCGTATCCTTTCAGGGTAACGGATCATTAGCATCCCCTCATTTAATTTAGATTAGCAAGCCTGGGGGGTATAAGAGCCCAGCTACGACGATATCCGACCGAACTTCCACCGCCGCCTCTCACCCCTGCGCCACCCCTCGGCGGCCCTTTCCAGGCTCCGCCAGCCCTGAAGAAACTACTTTTGCGCACTACTTTGTTTCACCGTACGCATAATATCATGTAGATGCTCCGTGCCGCGCCGTCGTGAATGGAAATTCGCCCGTTTTGCAGCGAAAAGTGTTTCGATAGGAATGCGCCGTCGTGTGTTGTCGACTGCTCGTGGTTTCTTTGGGGGAACGCTGCGGGATAGGTTACGATCGTTTCCGTTAGACGGTGCCGCACGAATCCAATTGAAAGAACTAGATAAGCGGCGTTGGCGGTTTCCTTTGTAGCTCCCCTCGGAAAGTTCCTGGATTTTAAGACGTTCTCAATCGTGCTTAACGACTACGTGAGTTCCTTCCAGCGACATTCCTTAGCCTACGATTCAGCTTTCGAGTTTCACGCATTCCTGTACCGAAGAAACCAGAGGAAGATAGATTTATTTTGCTGTTGGTGCCTTTTGTTGGCCATTTCGGACCTGCTGTGTATTGTCATGGGGTAGGACTTTGATATCTTTGAATGTTAAATGATAAAATAGAGTTAACCGTAGGGTTGGCTATTTTTTGTTTCTTGAGGTCCTTGATAATAATGCAACTATTACTTTTGTGTCCTGAATGTCAAGCTTTCTCATTATAAATAACTGGGTCACAGTTTTTTAACGACCTTGACACAGTCGGTGGGTTAAATCCACCTCCTGTTACAATAGCTCGTTTAGAAAGTCCTTCAACAGCCAACGCTGCGATAATACTCAATTTACAAAGCGTAAATTCGACACCATCCCTGGTTTTGCACCATCTAACTCTGACTATCTAGTTACACGATACTACATTGAAACGTAAATTTAACTAAACTGGTGTCCTAGTATCTTGTTGTCCCATCCGACGATAGAAATTGAATACGTAGTCAACAATCTGGAATTGTTTTCCAAATACTGAACGAGGTGAAAATGTTGTATATTTTTATTGCAAAAGCACATCGACCGTGGTTACATCGCTGTAACCACTGTAACAGTCGTTGATCATTTCTACCATAAAAATGAACCCAAGATTATTTCTATTCAAGAGCCGAGCACTTCGTACGATTTATCTTGTTTACACCTCTTTCCAATCAGTTTCCTTTCATGTTTGGTCGTTTCGGATTTTTACTGATTCGTGTGTCGCAAGAATGAGTTTGCAATGGTTTCCTACAGAACTCTTCGCCTATTTAATGAGTCAAATTCTATCAAGAGTTGAGAGGGAATTGTTTTGATAAATGTCTGCTAATATTTTAATTTTTCCAGGGCAATTCAAACGATGAATTCTTTGACGTTACAACAAACATTTTTCTAGTTCCTAATATTGCTTCTCGTTATTTCTAATAATACTTCCAACACTTGGAATTTTCTTATCTTATACGATATTGTGATATTCCTTCGGTGATACAATAGTTGTCCTGCGAAACGCGATGTTACCCAGAAGAATTGAACGAAATTTCGAAAATTCACTTTCATTCATCAGGTATCAGATTGTTTTCCTTGGTTATGCGTGTACCTGTTGCTACCAAGTCGATGCTCGCGAACAAAACGAGACGCGACACAATGGATACTCGATTCGCGAGAAACGCAGCGCAAAATATCGAATAACCGAATAAGTACGGGCTTATTGAAAATCGTCCGCTAAAATGGCGGCGTAAAACGGCGGCTATGATTAATGCGCAATGTGTCCATGCGGCATGGCAGTACCGAATCAGATTATCATAATGCACCTTAATTTGATCAACATCCGCTTGGAAACGGGTCGAGCGTAATTGCACAAACACGGAATATCAAAGCGGGGTTGAAACGCGCGTGGCGCGTGTGCGTTTGTTTGCGCGCGTATGCGTGCGAGGGTGTGTTTGCGCGCGCGTGCGGATTCGAATACTTTCGTTTGCCTCGAAAAACGACCAATGCCAGACCGCAAAACCATTCGACTAAGTGGTGCCGCCAATACGCGGACCATTTCGTCCCCGCGATTCGTCGATATGATCTGTGCCATGTCATGTTCCGTTCTTCTTTCATTTTTTTTTTCCACCGACGACGAACGCGGAACCACTGGACACTCGTCATCGCTTAATTGATGAAAGCTTCGGGCTCGGCTTCTCTCGTGCGAGAATCTCCGTGACCAATAAAGATCATATTACACATCTCTATTAATCTCTTTGAGCGTTTAAGGCAGCGTTTCTCAATTGGGCCAGAGGGAAGCAAATAACAACGACCTTGAGAAGATTTCCTTTTCTATAATCTCATGTTTGTTCTTCCGAATAATTTATGTCTAAATATTCAGGTGATCCATTTACGCACGGTCCAAAATAATTAATAACTTTCCTAACATTAACCTCAATCGCGCGCCAATTTTTGCACACCCTCTTCAAGTACGAACGATTCTACATAACGAATATCAAACTCCCGAGCCCTATACTTTTCCCTGCATTAAATCCGAAAAATGACGTCGGAAACGAGAGCAACCCTCTTAAATTGCTCGACGTTCCCAGCACAATGAGTCTCCTGCCTCCCGCCCGAGGGAGGGGAGTGATCGAGTTAATTTCGGATTCGCCGTGAAATTATCTGTAACAAATCGCGGTGTAATCTTCCGCGGAAAATTGGCTTCCGCTGGTTCGCAAGTCGCGATTACGCCGCGTGTGATTGACGGGAGCGAGACGCCTTGGGAGCGTCGCGGCGACGCGAGGGGGCGTGTAAATTATTCGCGCCTCGATGCCGTGGCGCGTGCACAAGTGACTCGTTCGTGGGGCGCGAAGGGAAGAGAAATAAAAAAAAAAAACAGAAAGGAAGGCGGCTTTGTGCCGTCGACGACAATCGGCGTTTATCGGCGATTCGTTTCTTCGTGTTCGACGGAACGCCATCATTTCCATTTTTCGCGTTCGCTTCGTCGAGCAAATTTAATTGGTTGTCCACGGGCACTGATAAGTACTTTTATGTCGATTCGATTCATTGAAATAAATTGGACCAACCTGGCGTTAATTTTTATTTTGTAGTTTCTCCCCTTCCTGGCGCATTATTTTTGTTCGAATCGTTTCGTACGCTATAAGGATTTTTTAAAATTTTATCTGTACTAATTTTAGTCCAAGTTCAACGAGAAACAAAATAATTCAGGTTTGGAAGAGTTAATATAGCACGATACTTTATATGATTCTTGTATTCCTGGAGATATGCATGGTGTTCTGTAAGTCGTGGTGTAATCGAAATAGAGCTTGGTATCTCGTTTAAAAAGGAATTGAAAGTGAAATCGTTTTGGGACGATCAATTTGAAAAATGTCTTTGAATAATAATTCATATTAAAAATCTGTACCCCTAAATACAAATAGTGAAGCCAGCTCTACCATATAGAATTCCCTATTCAATCTTTCTCCTACTCTCGAATAACTGCACCATGTATTACAGGTACAATCTTTCATTACATTGCAATTTATGGAGCATCCTCCAGCAGCAATTGGAAACAAATTCGAATCGAGCAAGAAGTGTTCCGTTGTGCAGCGGGTTTTTAATTTAACAGACAGTTGTATCCTTCAACGTATCGAGCGATGCGTAGAAATATAAATCCTATTTAATTAACACTGGTAGGCAGATCCGTGCAAACAAATAACACTCTCCCTCCCGGTTCATTCGCTTCTGATACTATCTCCCTTTTTCGCGTTTTACACGCCCCAAAACCGCTACACCTCTCGTTCCCCGATATTGCCGAATGATAAAGAGCCGGTTAATTGCAATTAAATCAACAAACGCAAATAAAATACCAGTGCATCGTTCGAACCCTCTATCGACGCGCTCGGTATCGCGAGTGCGGTAATACGAGACACACATACGTGTCAAACGTGAAGAGGTTTTTGAGTGTCTGCTACAAAAACATCGGAAATACGAAATGCCGCCGTGTAAAATAACTTTCGTGTTGTTCCAGCTGCTATTATCGACAATACTGTTAGTAAGTTCTAAAAAAATCACCAGCAAAAAGATGTACGTTTCGACCAAAACATTTCGTGAAAATTATTTCACGAACGAAACAATCTGGTTTCGAGTTTCGAGTAATCTTTTTCCATTAATCGATGAATTCTGGGCATTTAACTACGGTCCGTTAACGCGTTATTCTGTATTGCGAGCTCGGATTCGTGTTTGAAAGCAAAATAAAAATGTGGGATAACGTTACTTATTATAATTGTTTGGCATATATTTATAATTTGGTACATTTATTCTCGAATGCAGAAGCGTTTCTTTTTCAATTGCGCCACTCGCCGAAAACACGCATACGTTGTATCAGCCGCAGATTACAAAACTTCCCGACAATATAGCGGCGGTATCGTGGCTCCCGGACATTAAAACTTATTTAGTATCATGTTCGAAGAGTAATTGTACGCAGGAGAAGAAGAAACGTCTATAACGCCGGCAGAAGTTGATGCTGGAGGCGCTCGAGACGCGAGACATGGGGGTGGGGACGGTATCTAGAAATTCGAAATTCTAGCCGAAGATGCCTGCAAGGAGAGAAGTTCACGAAGAAGTTGTTTACGCGAAATTCTCTCTTCGCACGGTTCGAGGAACCGGTAAAGTCTTGCTTCGAAACGCTGTAAAGCATCAGTCAAATGTTGTTGCTATGTATATTAAAACGCAGGAATCCGGCGCGCCTGCACGCCGGAAGTGCAAAGAAATATTGCTCCAGTTAGGACGCTGCATGCTATCGCTTATACTGCAATTGTTTAAACTGTTTAAATTAAGACAACATGTATTCTCATGGCGTTTGTCTAGCACTGGTAATTGTACATACAATGTGAGACGAGAATCGAGGAAAATGTATCTGTGACAAAATTTTCCCAGTATTTATCTTGTTTACGATACCTATATTTTTATAGAATAGAAAATAAAAGAGCCTGAAACGTAATTTCGTTATTCCTGATTTTAGTCTTATTCGGTTCTGTGGAATCATCCCCTGAAATATGTACCACTAGTATGTGAACATCCTGTGGATATACCAGACTTTTACATTTCGAAGGTAATTTCGGTCCAACGCTTTAGTTCCATCAACTTTCCGTCGACAGGACCACGCCGGGCCTTTAATTACGGACACGCCTTCTACGAAATTAAGAATTCGGCGCAATAAATAACGTTTTAATCAGAGGATTCCTAGCTACTCTCCTCGCCGGAGAATGGATCGGAGGCCAGGGTGCAAATTAGCGACGGTGCTGCGCTATTATCTTAACCCCTTTTCCACCGAATTTATTGTTCTTGGTAACTAATTGCTGCGCTCGATCGGTGCCTAGAAAATGTATTTTTCATGTCGAATGATGGAACGTAAGAAAGTGAATTAAATAGCAGTACAAATGATTATGCTCTCTCAGTGTTTCATAACTTTTGGTTAATATGGAATAATAAAGAATGCATGCGTAAAAGTGCCTCTCTTATTGGAGTAGAACCACTAGAAATAGTTAGAATACATATAATAAATGGACTATTTTCACAAATTCAGACGAAAGTATATAAACATCCGCAGTCTATAATATGTATAAACTTAGTACCAAAATTGATCGTTAAATATATGTAAACTACTACGACATCTTTCCTTCGAGAGTGTGTATTTACGAAGACATCGCAGACATCAAAGAAACGATTATAATTAAATGAATTAATGCCGATTTGATTAATGAGTCTCGTTGAAATTCGTTTGTATCCGCACTCTGTAGATGTATTCCATGGCTGAGAGATTCGGTGCCCAGAAACTCGTCGGCCAAAAGACAGCTCCGCGTACAATACACGGAGGCCTTTAGAATTGTATTTCCCTTGAAGTCCTCGCATAATATGGCACATCCCCTGTCAAACCGGCGGAATTGCGTCAGTCCCAGCACTTTCTTAGCTTTCAGTCTGCTCGAGTCTTTTGTTCTTCCGTCTATCCCGCCTCGTACGAAGCTTCTGAATGATATCTCGTGATTTGAAACCCGTGCGTCTTAACTCGCGATTACTGCGCCATTTTCTTCCGACGATGCTGAACTTTGCGTAACAAAGAAAGCGCTTAGACAATATGGCTCACGTCGTTGGACAATAGCTTTCGTGAAATTAATGAAATACATTATTGGAGGAAGTAGGCAAATTATAAGAAGACTGGAAATCAATTAAAAATGACAAAGAAAGTCAAAATTTAATTAGACGGTAGTTAGACGGTAAAGAGATTGTAGGGAAAGAGGGGTACTCGGCAATTAAATTTCAACTATAGCTCCGAGCTAAAGATAAAAAAAAACTGTTTTATCAGCTTCGTATCTACATTTAAAATTGCCCAGAATTTTATATTTTCTATATCTTCTATTCTCTCTCGGTGTAGTCACATGCAAACCCCGTAGGCGGAGGAGCACCGTGGCGGGAAGCGCATTTCTGTAATTACAAGCCACGCCAGTTTTCTCTGCCACATTCTTTGCACGAAGCTCCAGCATTTTCCATTACGATTCCAATAAATTAATTTTCAGCTGCACCTCCGCCGCCCGCCTTTCCCCCGATATTGGGGCGTCCCTGACGCCCGGAGAGGAAGACGGGGGGTCTTATACGTACCATTTATACTCTTTACGGGGTAGCGTCAGTCTGCGGGGATTCTAAGGTGCATCCCTCGATCTTCGTTCCAACCTTTACCTCAGCCCTTTCCTTACTTACTTCAGCCTCCACTCGTCCTGCCACGATGCGAGGGGAATCTTAAATCCAGTCCTCCAGCATTGATGAATCCGCTTTGCCCGGAAATTGTTCCCATACGTCTCCGAGGGCAAGCTTTTCTTGCTTCGCGAAACCCGCACGACTAAGAGCTTGCTCCTTTGACAAATCATAAACGACGATCTTCTTACGGACCGAACAAATTATCTTTAAAATTCCCGTTCCACGACGTTTCACTCTGTTCACCGTGATCGAAACAGTCGCCGGAGCCTTTTTAATAGATTCCTTTTAGACGGTTCGAGAGGAGTTTCGATGAAAAAATGCGAGATAAAATTCTGTCAAAGTTTCAACGATATTTTCTTATAAATCATTCCACTTTTTATGCGTTCTAGACAATATATCGACGATACAACTCAACGAATGCGTATAGTACAAAAAGAATGAACGTCTGGATGACAACTAGACCATGGTAATTTCTGACGTCTTTGTACATCCTTCGACGTGAGTGGTTACAAGCCAATTCGAGAGGCCAGCCCCATGAAATCCTTTCTCATTCGTGGAAACGGTTGTCTGGGACGACTGTCGGGTCGAATGCATAAAGCGTGAATAATATTAGGTAGGTTATGCTGCCGGTGGAAATGCGCTGAGATCGGGCACGGGTCTTTCACAATAGAGGATTATGCCATTGAAGTATCATAATGACGTTGTGCGGGCTGAATAGGGCGGAGTCAGTACGGGGGTAAGGTGGAGGTCAATGACATTATGCAAATCGTATTACCGGACATCACGGATATTTCGCAAAGTAGAGAGATACGAGCACGCTTGCAAAATCTTCCGCAACGAGTGGGCCAATATAACCGCGTCCTTTTAAGAGTCCTTTCCAAGTCGCTTCTACTACTGATTCTCGTCAGAAAGATATATAGGTACATCAAACTGGCCATTTCATACGTGAACACTGTTACGGCTACTATCCTGAGATGAGGCACGTTGTAATTATGAACATTTCTGTAGATATTTGTTCAAACCCTTGTTTCTCTAACCCTTGTCGAGCAGGGGAACAGCAAATTCTATAGTATTGTTTCGACAGTTCTACAGTGTACAAAGTTCGTTATAATTCGTCGATTGAACTATTATTTTTAAAATACGTATGTGCCAATGCGTTTGCCAATGTGCAATGAAAATAAATTCCAATACATTTAATCTCCAAACAACGAGTCGTACAAAGTGCTACGAAATAACAATACCAATAGCTTTGCGATATGTAAAATTCAAACAGCTAATTGATTCTCGGATTAAAGCATTATTTATTAAATATCTTTCATTACGTATCGAAAATACATTTCGATGCATGCAATTTACACGCCACAGGTTGCGCGAGTCTCAAAGAAATTTCAATATTCTGTCAACCGTTTTGCGATATTTAATACGTAAAACAGGTTACCAATGCAGACATTGAATAATTATTTATTGTTGGTTCTATTCATTCTAACTTCTCATTTCCCCGAAACCTAAATAAGTTGAAGCTATGAGTTTGGATACAAATATACAATAAAAAAAATACAGTAGGAAACATAATTTTAAGGCATATTCTAATTCTCTGAATATCTTCACTATGTAAACTAGATCTGATCTTGTTATAATTTTCTATCCCAGTCTCAATAACGTAGAATAAATACAATAACCTCTCTAAAATTGATGAAAATCATTCACATTTCCATCAACACCAACCAATAAATTCTTCTAATTCGTCCATTCTCCGCGAATAAAATTAAAAAGAGTACAACTAGTCATTCGAGGGTTCGTCGCCCTAGTCCACTAGGCGCCCAAGGCATTTGCCCGACTGGCAGCGCGTAGCTACAGCAACTGCATCCACCCTCCAGCATCCCCCTCTCGTCTAGCATTCCACGATAACAAACGCGACGGGATAACGTCGATCGGTGTCGCAAGCTTCTCCCAACCCATAGGTTAGCTCCATAGGAGACTTCGGTTTGGCGCCCCCGCGGCGGAGTTAGTTATCGGGTGGGTTTCAGTGAAGCGTAAGTGGACGTCAAGAACGGGAGCTGTGCACGTTCATCGACGAGCGTCCCACGGGTCAGCTTGAACACCGTGTACAGAAACATAAAGTTGCCACTTCTTCGACAAGTTCGGGTGGGAAGTCTGCGAGTAAGCCCTACGTCAGTCCTGGCGGATCGGTTCCTCCCTCACCTTTCGTACACTGTCTGCTTGCGCTTCGCGCTTTCGCACTGGCCGCGACCACATCAAAGCGCTGGTTGAACGAGCTTTGAGCATGATACGCCGTGCCGTACCCTGCCTAGCTTTGTGACACCGCAGCCAATATAGTCGGGGCTGCCTGTTATTCCTCAGCTACCATTCAATATCCTTAATTAAATTCGGAAGCTTATTCACTGTGGTTAATTACGATTTCGTTCGGCCGGCTTCCGTTCGTCCAGGGCGTCGTTAAACGAGACACGGACCCGCCACTCCTACACAAAGCAAAAAGCCCTTGGAAGAGCTTCGTCTACCCGAACCGTTCGAAGACCATCGTGGTTGAGTTCTCGAGGCGCACGGGAACACCGATTTCGATCTCGTCCACGGTCGGGTCGATGGGAGTCTGTGTTGCCCGGCGGTTTTGTAAAGCATCGTAAATAGATAGGGGCAGCATTCAGCGAGTGCTCTGATCAATAATGTAGCGCGTACAATGTAATCGATGAGCGAGAGCCGAGGGTAAGGCGGATAATTTCGTGGTAGCGAGAATTTTCTCCTTCTTCTTGTTTTAGAAATTAGAGAAGAGGATACGCTTGCGCGAGCTTGACTGAAAGGTTAAGGGATTGAATAAAAAAGGATTTATTTATCTATGTATATAGTATTCAACAGTATGACTCTAACTGTGAATTATTCGAACAAGTTTCTGAAAAATGTTTTATTACATTTTTATGTACTTAGATTCTCAACTCGTTTAATTTGTTATTAATATACGGGAGGAATTATGCGTCGATAGAGGTAAATCGTATCGCATCAATATATTAATACTGCGGATGCAATTTTACATAACAATACGAATGAAGTAAAAAGTATTACGTTCGGTATAATTCCATAATTAATGTTTGTTACAACGCACGACTTCGACTTTACAGAGGATTCGTGATTAATTATTCAGGCCTCGGAATAAAACATTGCATAATACTGTATTTTAATCGTAAAGATCTAAAGTAGATATTTCATTCGAATTTTAATATTTCCATTTGATTCCATTCGATTATCCGATTTATTTATTACTGTTGCATTTTGGAAAAAATCCAAAGAATTTATTCATAAAGTGATTATATTTAATTTTTCCATAGCTAGGAAATGAAATGTATTTATTTTAGATATTCATCTATTTAACATTTATGCTAACGATAATATACATTCTCCAGAAAATGGACACCTGTAACGTATCGTGTAAACGAGTACGGCAGCTTACATTGAACTTCCCATGCACGATAATCTTTAAGAATTTCTGGTCAAAGAAGGTTCCCATGTGAATTATGATGCTTGCTGTCGAAGAATGATAAGAGGGTAGTTTCCAAGACGGTATTTACGCGCTTAGGATGACGGGGTGCCTGGTGAATGGAACGAAAGAGCAGAAAATACGTTTGTATGTCCGAATCAAGTTTTAAGTCCTCAAAGACGATCCGCGTTGTGTTCGCTTCAGACGTGGGATTTCGAGAAAGAGGATTTTCAACATAGTGAGCACATATACATGCGTGCCCCAACTCCTCCACTTGGAACATATTCAACAATGGACGATTTCATGATTTAAAATATGTATAATACATCAGACGAGATATCTGTTACCTTAGATTTAACGTTGAATTGCTAGTATGCTCATCTTAAAGCTCAATATCATTTTTTAATGAGTTACAATACTTACAGCTTCGAGCAGCGATATATCCCTCTTGCCACTCAAATGATTAATAATAAATAATCTTATCAACAAAAAGAAATCACAACCTCGCCACCTCAAATAACAAATATTTATTTCGGTTAACATTTACTGATAATTGTCCTCCTTCTACCCACAGTGAAGTATCAAGGTAGACGCATATTCTTTCGATAAACGCCGCGACACGTTCCCGAGCACATCGTACACCCTTTCCGCTCTATTTCCGGGCTGGCTGTGTTTCTTTGGAAAATCCCAATTACTTTTATGAGGGGGAGGTGACAGGAAGGGACCAGACTACGTCACATTCTCCTGCAGGATTACCCTGGATGCTTGCTCCCCGCTTTGTCTCCGAGTCTCAGATCCAACTTCCGTTCTCAAGCCCTTGCCGGCTAGGAACGGAGGAAAGACAGGAAGGGTAGGGGGCGGGGAGAGTGTTCGTTGGAGATTCGAAGGTGGAAATGAACTGCCGGCATCAACAACCTTAGTAATGACGCGGCTCCCGTGTCTGAGTCTATCTTCACTTCGTCGCTCATTCCCGAGCGCCATTCCCAAACAATGGTCGCACTTGAAGCCTGCAGCTTAGCGACGAAATGATAGTTTGGACAGCTTGCTAAATGAGATGCTTCATTTCCAGGTCTTCTCCAGCCTTTCGAAAATCGAAAGCCCCCCCCCCCCTCCCCAACGAGCCGCGATTTTTCATTTCCAAAGGCGCGCAAAGTGGAGTACTCGCAACTAATGTGCCTCGTTAATTGTCTGGCAACTTGGTTTCTGCTGTTACCTAGCTGTCTGGTAATTGTTTCTCTCGCGTTCGGTATCCTCGAGCATTATGCATTCTACGCCTTTATCTGCGTGTAATAATTTCAACTCTGACGCGTACTGTTCAGAGATCGTAAGTTGCCGAGGGGTCGTCGAAATGTACAGCACAGGGCCAAGGGGACCAACTCGTGAAATCACAACCACGGGAAACTTAAGGTGGGGATTCATTAACATTTTCTATTGGAAAAAGTATGCAAGATATTAGAAATTTTACAAACGTTTGTATTACTATTTAAGTATGACGTATAACATTTTATAGATGGAGATACCCAAAAATATGAATGACTAACGAGAGAAGCAAAAAGGATAATTTTTCCAAATTTTGTTAACAGTAAGAAATTGCTATGTTACACATTACACGTAACTTACGATCTCTGAACGTAATTAAGTATCACGATACACTTTGTCATAGGAAATGCCAATAAGATGGACGCGTGTTGCAGATAACGTCGAACCATCCACGTCTCAAACACTCTGTCATATTTCGTTAAACCGATCTATAAAAGTTACTAGAAATTGTCGATGGCATTACAGGTCTCCGTAAACTCGGTTCAATCATGAATCAAGATTTGCCCCGACCTCTTTCAAAAATTGAAGCATCGCGCGCGCGTGCGTCGAGAGTATCGGCGAGCCAACTTTCGAGCCACTTTGCCAGCGTAAACTATTTTCACAATTTTCATATCCATCAACGTTAAAGAGCGGCGATGCATCACGAACTTCATCGCTTTAATGTACCTCGAAGAGCAAGACAAACCTTGGAATGTGTACACGGCCAACTTCTTTTGCCCAGAATCGATCTATTATAGTTTAAAAGCGGGGGGTGGGGGGGTTCAACTTTCACGATAAATCTTGGCGAGGGCGCGCTGGTCAAACATTTCCCGCGATAGATCCGGCGGGGTACGCGAACTATTAACGAGACGATTATAATGAAAATTAAAGGAGATTATTCGAACTCGAAGAGCCTCCGACGACTCCGACCGTTTTCGGATCAAAATAATGCGCGGGGGCCACCGCCGCGAATAAACGCGGGATTATACTTAATAGCAATCCACGGTATTGTGCGCCAACGTTGAAGAGCGCGCATAAGCGGCTTTCGAATCGTGCCCGACCTGTAGTGCTATGGCAACTGGCGTTTCGCGTAATTCACTTGTGCCCTCTTGAACCCCGTGGAAAGATCTTAAGTATCGCGAAACGTATTTTGACAGACCGTAGCACGTTGTGCACAGGCATCTGAATATTGTTAAATAATACAGTTAAATCTATATAAAAATACAAATACAGGGGACCTAGTTATGTTTTGTATCGAGCCATCAATAAGCCATTAATTTCGAATTTTTTGTACAATTTATATATTCTCTTTTTGAATGTATAATCGGGGGAAGATTGAAAATTATGCTTTTCCTTTTCGAATAATAGGTAAATTCACTTCACAGAAGGGACATAATTAATTTCTACGCATATTAATTTCCCCGTAACCGTGGTTGGGTCGGATTTCGAGGAAAGGCCAGATTAACGGGGGAACACATAACGTGCTCAACCTTATAAACTGAATCGAGAGCCATGAATATCCTTCAGCTGCAAGGCATTGAAATCTTCGAACGTGCCGTGGAGCACTTTCAGCTGCTGGAGCCTTTTGACGTATACCGTGCAATGCGCGCAATTGGTTCTATTTTTACTACACGTAGACCCTCTACGGAATCGCGTATGATATAAACGCTGGTTTAACCTATCAATTCTTCCTTAATTGCATCCTCCCTCCCTAGGTTTCATTGATGCGGTGCCAGGGATTATACCAAATTTGGATCGAGTGTCGAGGGTGAAGATGCTATTCGAAAAGTGAAAAGAAACTGGCGGATCGGAAGATCGAAAAGGCCTCCTGAAACGCGGACGTAAAACGAGGCTGCTTTGAATGGCGGGTACTTACTTAAGCAAATGCCCGCTATTCGGATTAAGTATTTGTTCTAAAAGCTAAAGGAAGCGTGAGAGAAAGATGGGAGGGGGGTATGTAAGAGAAAAGGGGCGCGGGAATGAACATCGGGAACGTAAGTGGGCTGTAAAATCCTTCCATCGCTACGAAACCGGGGAATTCAGTGAAATTTACTTCTTGCGCCGGCATCAAACGAAAACGCTGGATTTCCGGTTACGCTAGTCCGACGCTGGCT
Organism: Hylaeus volcanicus; assembly: GCF_026283585.1. Taxonomy (NCBI): domain Eukaryota; kingdom Metazoa; phylum Arthropoda; class Insecta; order Hymenoptera; family Colletidae; genus Hylaeus; species Hylaeus volcanicus. The sequence continues at coordinate 21,089,080 of NC_071979.1, forward strand.
AGGCGTGGTTTACTGCCCAAGGGGTTCGTTGGATCCTGTGTAAGAACGTCCGTAGACTCCATCTTTGTTTCGTGGGTGCCTTCGACATCAGCGATACGGGGGTAGTTTGCTCGAGAATTGATTAGAAAATGTTTAGATTGGTGGAATGATAATATTCGTTGGTATCTTTGTGTAACACATTGGGAATATTCATATTTTTGGTATTTATGATATGATTGGTATTTGTAGGGCAGTGTATGGTGTTTTTCGGAGCACTTCAACCCAATTTCAGAGTGTATATTAAATTACAGCCGACTACAAATTATTTTTTATTTGAAATTAATTTTCTAACTAAGAGGTTTGCAAACCATTAGCTTAAACATTACAGGAAAATAGACGGTGGTTTCTTATTTCCTTTACTGTCAAACGATCACACTCCATTTCGCAGTTAAACAAATATTCAGCGTAACTTGTTATTGCACCGGTAGCGGTACCCCGCGCACCCTTGTCGCGGATAGAAAAGGTGCACGAATAAAAATGCCTCAAAGGAACTTCGTAATTTGAAGTATGAAGCAGATATTGAACCTTATTGAAAGTTACGCCGAAGAAAGTATTAAGGCTACTACGAAGGTTATCAAGGGGTTAATGAAATATTTTTCCACCGTCCCACGGTGAATTTTACCCAGCAAGAACGGCACAGGGTGGGCGAATAAAGGGGGTTGAGGAAAGCGAGTAGGAACAAAGCTCCTTTGCAGCATACCGTTGATCGAACTATGTTACGCGCCATTGCAAAATTACGCTCTTTTTTCCGCGTTCGGCCGGATATTAAGAATAACTCCGGCGTTAAAGCGGTTTCTCGAGTAAACGGTTTCGCCTTCGTTTTCACGTGTTCCTCGTTATTTACGAGTTACGACCCGCGGGTTTCACCGACTGTCAAGAATTCCACGATATTGCGCCGTAAAGCTACGACGTCGTTGGCTATCCTGAATTCGAATTGAAACGTGCCTCGTGTCGTTCTGTTCTTGTCAATTCATCGCCTACGCCGTGGGGTTATATGATGGGTGTAAAAGGGAAAAATGGATCGTGGGAATGCCAATAAACGTCCCACCGGAACAGTGGAATTGGGAAAGGCGACAATAAATAGGTGAGAACGTGTAAGAGGATCGAGTGGAAACGAGATGCTGTTCGAAAATATCAGATATCGATTCAATTATCCTTCGACAACGGACGTGGCCACGGATTCGCCTTTGGCAGTTACATTTCGTAGTCCCTTCGAATCGGGTAACTTCATTAATCCCGAATCGTCGAATTTATCAATTGTAGGGTGATTTGAAAAGCGTTGATAGTATTGTAAAAGATTCTTAAAATAACATTCGCACTAGTACATATTTGTAATGAAACATTTATTTGAAAACATCGAAGCTATTATTTATTTTAGACAAGCTTCTTTAATAGACATAGAAGATACGAATATTTATGGGACTGACTGTGTCTGCCGGTCGCGAATGTGTGATTATCAATTTTAGTTCGATTAAACGAATAACAATCCTATTAATGCTTAATGAAGAATTCAGTATATTGTCTGAAGGCAACCTGCACGCGACTGTGCTTGAAGGGAGAATAATAATGCGAAGTTGACCAGCCAATTCTGTTTGGAATACGAATTTCCTCATTCTTGCAAAAAGATCAACGCCCTCTAATGCTGAGTGGTCGCCTTCGGAGCGCGTTGAGGAACGTTCGAGGAAGCAGAAGGACGAACTCGTCGCTAAGTTTGAAACTTCAAAGATCGGGCCGGAGCTGCTCAGCAATCACATCGCCAATGAGAATTGCTGGCAACATTGTTCGAGTCCCAGGGAACTCGATGGATAGAAAATTGGAGGACCGTATCGCGTCACTCGAAAGGACATTCCAAAATTCCTGAAGGACTTACACGAGTTTTTACATATCGAACGAGGAAGTATTACTTACGCAAAGGTCGACGAGTTTTGGAACTTTTGAATTAAAATCACTTTAAAATAACATATATTTTTTTGATATTTTTAAACTTGCAAACCAAATAATGTCAAAGTTATTTTGGCTTAAGATTAGCTCCCGTTCGTCGCAATTTCTGCGGCCTGCAAGACAGAGCCGCAGGAAACAGAGATAGAAAGGTTGTTGCGTGAAATTTCGTACGTGATCGATCCAGACAATCAGCGGTGTCCTTCAACTAGACGAACGTAATTCGACTAAAGTGGCTTTTACTCCTTGGAGAGTACGGGAATGGGACGCGAGCATACCAAACGAAGGCATTTGTAAGGACTTTATGAGCTTCCCGTGCCCGCCGCCCCCTCGTCTTCTGCCACTTTCCCTTCCCAACCCCGCCTGCTTTCCTTACCCTTAATCTAAAAGCGCTGACAAACCGCAAAACTTTTTCCACCGTGAACAAACACGTGAATAAATCGACGCGAGACGCCCCCTGATTCTAGGTTTATATTCAAAGTTCCGCGAAGGATACCCATCGTCGTTCGCGTTTCTTCTTCTTCCTTTCGCCTCCCGCTTCCGCGACTTTTTTATTTTTAATGCACCATTCGCGTACACATCTGTCCGTGCGCGCACAGCCGAAGAACCGACGAAACGATCCACGCCGTGTCGCGGGTTATAGTACTCGCGGAACTTTATGTACATATGTGGCCGACGCATGTACGGTGCATGTGCATCCAGTTCCGCGTCCCTAACGCGGATGCGCCATCCGTGAATTCTTCCAGAAACTTCAGTTTATGCGTCTTCGATTAATGTCCCGCGAATGTTGTTTGTTACAGGACGTCATCCGTAGGAACATGTTTCTTGCGTCCAATATGAAATGATTAACACGACACGAATTCACGTCACTTCAAATTCTATTCCTAGTTATGAACAAATTATGAACATTTTTTATTTTATACACTACATATTTAGAACGTTGATAATTCAAACCATATTTTGTAATTATTATCTTCGCTCTAACGATACAAATTTGCAATATCCAGCTTCAGAATTTTATTATATATATATATTTATTTATTTATTTATTGTCGCATCAGCTTGTAAGGCAACAGCGACCATTGTGAGTTACATGTTCAACATTGTACATACATATGTGAGTCATAATGTAATAAAAATAAATACGGAATGACTTATTACTACAACCAGAAGAACGCGAATGGAGTAGAATTCGGCCTCGTGGATCATTGACTTTTGAATAAAGCTTCCCAAATAGTGAATTAACTCGGACCGGAATTGCGCGCGGGATCAAAGGATTCCTGGAAGTTCCGTCGATCGGGATGGATCTCAAACTACGCGTATGATGAACCGTGGGCATTACATGGGAATATGTACGATTGCTCCGGTACGTATGTATAGAGATACCGAAGAGCCACGTCGCTCCGGGAATTGCCATGGTAATTAAATTATAAATGGTCGTGGCCTGCGGTCGGAAATAATTCGACGCGGCAGCTTTCTGCTACAATTCGCCATAGTTTCCGCGGAGGTCGGCCGACCGCGTTTCCCGAAACCTCTCCTCCTCCGCTACGGCTTCATCTCCAGCTCGTAACAAGAGTGGAGAGGCGGTGAAGGGAACACGGTGGAAAACGGGAGGTAGCACGCGTTGCGGTCTAACCCTCCGCGCCTGGTCAGGACATATAATAATACGGTCAATTTTGAATCGAGTTTGGTCGGACGATGCCTCCTTTCCCTCCTCTTTCCCGCCTCCCAATACTCCGGACGCTTCACCCTCGACCTTCCCTGGCGCACTCGTAACCCCCTCCCCCTCAACACTGGAGCTACGGGGTCGGTCGGTGATTTTGCGAGGCTCGCTTAACCGCCAACAATTTGAGCCTGTGAATAATTCTTGGCGCTCCAATCTAACTGCGAACAAATTAGACCGAATTAGCCGAGATTTGGTACGTGCTCCCAAACCGCTCAGCAACTATCGTCTCCCTACGCTACGGATCGTGGTACATCCCACTCCCGTCTCACCGCTCTGTAACCTGCCTTTGAATGCCCCGTTCTCGCGTTATTTTCCTCGTGCCACCATGTATACACGCCCCAGAGCCCTGAAACACACGAATGCGAGTGACGGCTTAAACAACGCAATACCCGGGCGCGGGATTTAATAAGGGCACGCTCCGTAAACGAATGATTCCGGTTTGGCGCTGTCGGCGCGATTCTAATGCGATCGTAATGCACCGACGACAGCACGTGCGCGCGCTAATTCTTCCAGCTTTGTCTGTCGATTAATGCCGGTGTATAATTGCGGGGATGTTTTTTGAAAATGCTCGACTGTGCCCAAAGTGCGATCGTGGATCACTTGAAACTGTAGAAGACAGGGAACACGCAGTCAGTCCCAATAAGTATTCGTATTTCGTACCCTGTGTATCTGTCGAAGAAATTTGTCTAAATTAAATGACACGTTAAATAATACGTTCCCCAATAAATGATGCATTATAAATATGTACACAAGTAAACTTTACACTTGTATATATTTATAATGAGAAATTTGTTTGAAAACAAATACGAATACTTATAAGACTGACTGTAACTGTGATGTTCGAACTTCACTCTCAGAATGACATTGGCCTCAAAAGTACGGCTGAGCCAAATCAACGAAGAAGTTTATCGCGAATGTGCTTCGTTCTATCATACCAGACGCTGCAGTCTGTCGATTCAAGGCGTTAACAGTTTACTTCTGGAAGTACATTAAGAGCAGAATTTTATTTATCGATCACGGGAGCTCTCGTGCTGCGGCGAGGTCAGTTTTCATTGTTCCACCCTCGTGTTTCCATCCCCCGCGTTATTTCGGCCGTCGGTCGCTGAGTTGATGTCGTGGAAGGATAAAGGAGCGTGGAAAGGGGGAGGTTTGCAGGCGGGTTTAGGTCGAGTCGTCAGTGATGAATGCCGGTAAACTTCGCACGAAAAGTCGTTTATAAAGCAGTGCTGCGCCACACTACGGATGCTCGCACTTCATAACTTCCTTCCTACACCCGCCAGCAACACCGAGCGCGAGACCGCAACTAACTTTGCGAAGACTTCCCAGAGATTCGGTCTCATTGTGAGGGATCCCTATATGGACGTGATACCAGCGAAATCTTTTGGAAATTTTCGATTTTTCGACCGAACTTTGAACTTTGCCAATGAAGAGAAAAGACGCGTCGTGTTTTATGCGATGTGGGGGTAGTTTACATTTAAAGAAGTCTTGGTATGTTGCGATTGATCGTGTTCTCAACAAAATTGAGAGCTATTTAAAATTATTTTTAGCATTTGATGATGACAAAGAGAAATTTAGAGAATTGAAATATAACTTATAAATAAATGAAAAGATGTATTATTTAGTTATTTAGTTTTATCGAGTAGAAGGGACTGTCCAACGTCTTTGGGAATGTCAACGTCCTTTGTCACTAATTCATGAATTACTCCGAGCCGATGCCAGGGGCTTACGGGGTCGGTTAATAAATACAATTCGATGGTACACACAGCTAGGCAAGTTGAACCTAAGCCCCAAAATTTAACTGGTCTCGAGATACGTTCGAATGCGACAGCGTTGCCCTCGCATCGGCGTTTCTCGTGGAGGCGCAGGGGCTCGCAGGTTGCGCGTCTGCTCCTCGTTCCTACCCCTCGCCCCGTTCGGTGTCCCGTAGTTCGCTTGGTATTGACTATAAGTTCCGACGGAGGTCGAGGTCGACGATACATCATCTTCTCGCGGAGACATAGATTCACGGTGTATGCATAATATTTGCCGAGCTGGCGGGAAAATTAGAAGTACCGTAAGCCGCTTTTCTTATCAAGTCCGTACTTTACGAGTGAAAGCGCTGGGGTGGATGAAATGTTTGGGAGCGCGGATAAGGATGTAACTGGAGTACTGGCTGTGTCAACTGCTTCTTTCTTTTCCTTGTTACGTCGAGCTCCTAATATTTTCCTCAAATATCGACGCAAAATTAAACCAGAAATTTCTTTTCCAATCCGAAACATTTTTTCTAGACGTCGTTCATGGGAAAACATATTTTTAGCTGTTGCAGATTTTCTAAATTCATTGCGATGACGATTGAGTAAGATGTGGTTAGAGTGTCTGATCACTGCTGGCTAATTCTACTTGCCGTGGAGTTTGCGACGAGTAGTATACTGTACCGTTTGGTTTCCGTTTATATTGCTACTTTCAACACAATCGGTTGAATTCAGTGATGGAAGTAGAATTAGTCGGAATTAGTCAGATAACGCCAGCTAAGTCGTACCTACTCAATCCTATGCACACCGGATCAATTTTTATGGTATGTATAATTATTTGCAATGAATACGGAAAATTGTTAAACGGTTTTAGAAGTATTTATTAATAGATTGTATATTTAGCTTCGTAATTTAGTAACATATCGAACAGTATTCAACGCAGTGCCGTATAACATCTCCTTCCCCTTTTCTCAACAAATTATATAAATTTGCTGACTAATATGTAATATACCATAGACACGGCTTCAAGTTATGAAGTCCCTAACTCGGAAAGAGGAACGGTCGCAGAACTTCATTTGTGAAAGGTATTCGGTTTGCAGTAGAGTATCCATTTCATCTCACAGGCATTCTATGGCTTTGAGAATTTACCGTTGCGTAGCAACAATGCATTGTTTCCTAGATAATTTAATTCCTATTCCCGAAGTAGAAGTTCATCGAGACCAGTGTTCCTTCGAATTGCACAGCTCAGTCGTTCGACTTAATATATATTACATTTCATCTTCTAGGTACTTCTGATTTACCACTGCTATTTCATGATTATATATCTTCTCTCATTTTTGTTATTATTAATACGTAAATAACGGCCCGTTGGAAAACCCTTTTAAGGGTGCTCCAAGTATGAAGATCGTAGACTTCGTTTCTAATTACAGAGTTTATACATCGCTACAAGACTTCCGCAAACACACTTTTGTTCTCGACTACTAGCAAGGCAGGAAGAGTTACTTTCCATTAACAACCATACTCATGCCTTTCGAAGAGCAGTCAAAATAATTATGCAGTGTGCTTCATACTCGTAGTAGTTATTTCAGAAAGAGACATAATAAGCTTCTGTCATAGAGCTTCATTATTTCAATTGTTACAAATCTTTCAATTGTTGCAAATACTTAATCGAATCCGTTAGGAACTACTTGACACGCATTGTCGAAGTATTTCTTACATCCCCATTCCACCACTGAAGCAAGTACCACGTATCATGGGACATCCTCTACATAATTAAACTACGGCAGTTTCACCCTGTCGAATGATCGCAGATTATGTGCATAGAAAACATATCGGTTGTCCCCTAAGTTCTAGTGCGGCTTAAGGGTAAGGTTGCCGCGAAATCGAACGTTCCCCTTAGTATTGGGCCGCAGAAACCAGCGGTGACATTATACAGTATTAATGTCCGCGCGGAGTGCGCGATTGCGAATTGAATAATCGAATAACAATAAATTTGCATTTGCGTTGTTGCGGCTGCCGCTGACACCGCAGTGCATGTAGACATCCACTATCCCGGCCAGGTATACGACGAGTGGCAAGCCTGCGTTGTTTCATAATCGCGGACACAAATCGCTTCCATACGCGACCCCACTTTCCGTTACAAGCGAATGACGGATGTAATACGCGTCCATATTCGCATCCTGAAAATTGAATCGCACGTGTGGGATGTTGATGTATATACCCACGCGACGTGAAATCCCCACATTGTAAAATAATGCCGCTGGGAGACGGTGCGGAATCCCAAACTCGGTATGCAAATATTAAGAATCGAAATCGTTACGAATGTGTTTGATTCAGTCGATGCAGAATTAGTACGAACGCTTTCTTCGGCGAGATATTTTACTTTAATAAATAGTTAAGGGTAGTGGTGAATAGTGGAGAGGTTGTATTTTTGCGCGAGAGAAGGGAGACCATGAAGGGAACTCTATGGGAAATGTTGAAAGCAGTGTCTGACCATTGCTCGCTAATTCTATTTACGTCGAAGTTAATACAAATTTATTCTGATGCTGTATTATGTGTTTACAGTTTATATTCGTATTTTCTATATGATTATGACCAGTTAAAGTAGATTATAGCACTAGACTACTATCGAAACATATAGTCATGAACGGAAATAGAATAAAGATGTCTTGGTCAGACAGCACTAGTCAGACACGCCAGCCAAGCAATACGGAACACTGCCAGGTCATTTCGCTTCAAAATCAAACTTTCTATTACAGAATTGTACTTCACATTCTATCTGCTCATGGTACCACGCTTCTCAGATACGATCTCTCTTTTTCTCTACAACATCATATCTCGCAAGACACAGTATACAGTCTACCCAATTGTAAAAGTTACTACAATGTGAAAGAACAGTCATACCTCGACGTCGTTACACTCCACGATACTGCTAAAAAAATTGCTTTCCTCGATGCATTTCCACCAAGTACCGAACGTTACTGCAAAATAAATCCGATGCAAGATTCGCTCCCCTTTCCCCGTTGTTTAACCATTCATTTACGAGCAGCCGCATCCCCGAGACGAAGAGCGTTCCAACGGATTATAAATATCGAATGGCGTTGCGTGGTGTAAAAATTCGCGTTGCAGCCGCAGCGTCATCTCCCCGCGATACAGTCCGTAACATACGATATCATTTTCCCGGCACAGTCGGAGACCCTCATTTCTCTCGCCGGCTAGCAGTCCAATTTCACACCGTTGTAAATACGCTTCTCTTATTTTTGACATCGTCTTCAATTCTTCTTACTTTGTCGCCCTGGCAGCTGAGTTCCTCTTCTTCCGCTTTGCCGCGATCTCAACCCCGGCCACGAGGATGGCTTCATTTATAATCATTTCCTGGGGCTGTATCTCCCCCCCTCCCCACTATCCTGTCCCGCACCCTCTCCGTTTGCAGCCGGCTCCTTCGAGGTCGAGGTTCTCCGAGCGTCCATCAGGACCTTATACGGCCAACTTCTCCGATCTCATTAGACTCCCACAGCCTCTTTCGCTGACGATTACGCCGTCGGAGTTAACCCTTTAATCGCCATAGTCGTACATTCGCATCAACTGTGTTACCCTGCTCGCGTTAGCCACACTTTCCGGGCGAAAATTTGACAGCGAACGGGATTAACCTTCTTTTTACGACGGATTATGGTTGACCCCTAATCCGGAAACGGTTTTTCTGACCGTATTCTCAGATATACGGTTAGGTTATTGCGCGGAACGATAGAAATTAAGGGGCGATTGTTTTCGGAGAAGAATTGTTCGAGGAAAGAGGGATAATTGCGAGACTAGTGTTCTGGAGGGGTTTTAAGTGTTCAATTTGAAGATTCGCAAATGTTTTTTTAGTCTAGGCTACTTGTTGTTTGTTCGCTATCGTAAGGGATATCACAAAATTGAAAGCATACAGTTCACCAAGAATATAAATATCGCGCATTTAATAACGATAATCGCAAAAGTAAACTAAAAACATCGATAACACAGCATCTAAATTAAATACATCTCGTCTACGTTTCCCTACGATACAACAACATTAAAATATCTCAACAACGAAACTACGTTCCCAAATAACCACCCCCGAAAACGTCGTTTCGTTTAATCTCCAAAGGAATGCGCAAGGAACACATCGGGCTCACAGTCACTCCTTTCTCTATTCGCAGAATTTTCGTTCGCCAGGTTATTGCAGCAGCGAGGTTTGCGCAACGCGTCACGATTCACCCCTCCCACCCCGGTAACCTAACAACGGCTGGCCATGAAATGAAAAGGAAACATCTTAAAGCTTTTTACAATTCAAAGTGACCCGGAGAACAAATAAGCATTTAATATGGTCGTTACGTCACGGAAGTACAGTTTTAACTTCACCCGTGGGGGAAAGAAAAGAGGAGGGACGTGTTTCCCTTTTTTCCTCCATTTCCAACGGGGAGGGGGAGGGCTTCGTTACGCGATACAACGAAGGGGTCAGGGAGGGAAACATCTCGACAGAATTTTCCACGGCCTCTCCACGTGAGCTGGCATTAATACCACGCGCTCCACGGTGACGGTTTCAAAGAGCAATTGTTATATTCTGCGTTCGTAGAAAGGCTCGCACTCGCCGAACCCTCGACTTGCTGGGGCGGTAAAAAACGGACGGAAAGAAATTGAGATCGCGTGGACGAGAAAGGCGAGGAGGGGAGGATAATAGGAACCTGATACTGCGCGGAGGGGGGGGCGGGGTGGGGTTGGGAGGTGGTAAGTAAGAGAAATGGGAGGGAAGGTAGCGAGACGAAAAGCACTGCGAGCCAAGTCAAAAGGAAACGACGTAGAAGTAACAGTGGCATAAGGTCACCCACTTAGTTATGAATTTTATTCGTGATTTTCCATTTCGATAGGCGTGGAGTAGCGATTGACACTCTTATACCTACTCGGTCGTGTGGGGAGATATTTGAAATTTTGCGGAGATCAGCGATTTGTTTCTTTAACTTCTTGAAGGACGCGTGAAAATGTTTATTTTTCGAACTTTATGCTTTCAATTTTTTGATATCCCGTAAAATAGCAAACAAATAACAAGTAACCTACGCTAAAACCCCTGAAAATATATTAAACAATTTTTGTCTAATTGATGCGCGTCTAGAACAATACCGTATCGATAAGTATATGACTAACAAACAGTGTCAATAATATCTAGGCATGTGTCCCTTCGAATTTTGGAAAATCGATATTACGACAAACTTCATGCTCACTTGCCGTCTCAGAGCACGACACCGTAACTCCCATTATATTCCGTTGGATGAACACGAGGCGTCGGGGCTTTACCCAAAGGCGTGATTGGTAATTGATTTTCAGGCTTCGGCACCGTGCCCGATCTCCCTTCTCGCTGCTTCAACGTGCTCCTCTTCATTGCCCGTCGTGGTCCGCGACTTAACAATATTGTGAAAATTGCGGAAACTTGTTAGGGAACTTTTAGGGGACACGGTTCTTCTTTTGATGGAAATGTTGATTCAGTATTCGATTCAAGAATAATTAACATTGCAATAGGGCAGGAATTATGACTTCGTGTTTGTTATACCATTACTCCTATTAAATAAATATTAACTCCGTTTCTATAGACATTCTTTTACTTCAATCTGTGCCTCCTTGAACTTACTATTCATTGACTTAACATGTTCGCCATGAGCAAAATTATAAAACGTTCATTAACTTACAATTACTACTAACGCTGTCGCTATACAAATCTTCGAAAATTTAATTTATAAATTCTTTTCATGCAATGTTGGAACCTCCAGGAATACTTCAAACGTGCGCAGGAAACTTAAAAAAATATCCGCCCAAATACAACATTCCTCTATCGTTTCCAGTTTTCGTTGACAGATTATTTTCACGTATCACGTCGCGAAACCCTCAAAGGGACGAATTTTTGTATTCCCATTGTACTTCGCAATTTCGTTCCTTTTTACGCTCCCTATACATATCTAAATATCACCCGGTTCTGCAAAATAATGGAATTTTTTTATTATTTACTCGTTACTTGAAATTCATGTTTATATAAAAGTCGTGCCGGTCCGCCTCTGTTACAATCGAATCGGTTTTGCCATACGCGTCACTTTGTCGCAAAAGGACCGTGGTACTACAAACGAATAAAATTCAAAGCGTCCATCGATAGGAGTGCAACCGCGTTCTACCTTTTTCTTGGACCCGTCACGGTAAATTTACGAGCTTTGAATGCAAATATAACGTGCACCAAGCATCCTATAATACACCATCACAGCTATTTGTTAATGTCAAATATCTGTCTACTTGTTGAACGCGGCTATACTCTCCCGAATTAATCAATGTATCAATACCCCGAAACTATTTACCTCGGGCAGCGTACTGACTAATAATCGACGATCGTTAAATTTCAATTAACCGAATCTCGAGCGTGGGATTAACGGTGAATCGGACGTATCCCCGTGAAATGGCAAGAATGGTTATTTATCAGAAGGTTAGAGACGTGCACGTCACTAGGCAACAAGACACAGAGCACCCTGCGGACGCCATTCATATGCTAGGGGCGACCATAGCACCACTGACGCTGGTAACACTGCGGTATGCAGTTGATTATGGAAGCTATATGAAGAGGCCCGACGTGGCCTAGCATCTTGAGTACCCTATCCATGTTCAGAAGCTCGCCAGCCCCCTCTCCCCTGCCCTCGAAAACGTGGAGAGAGCTATACAGCCCTGTATAGTTAATCCGCAAGGACGTTCTCGGGGGACGTCGAAGATTCATCTCAAGGCGCTCGATATTGCGTGGCTACTCCAACCACTGGAATCCGTCGTCTTCTGCCGCCATGTCCTTCCTCCTTCGCTTGATCCTTCGGAGTCCTTCTGGCTCCGTGTATTAACTCTGATATGCATCCGGAATGTCTAATTCTTTTGTGCCAATACCTCGGGATTCTTGCTTCAGAATTTTTTTCAAGAAATTCCCTTCGTAGCCGCTCACGTACGCGTGACGACTTCGGCATCCTGGATTAGGTCAATGTCGAAAGGTGAAATTGTCTGGGAAAGTATCAGGGCTGTGACGTCTTTCTCTAGAATGAACCGAATACGGAATTGTGCGAGAGATTTATTACAGAAGTGATGTAGTGACGCAGGGAATCAGTACGAGTGTTGTTATTCAGGTGAGTATGCTTGAAACTCTTGCTTATATATTCTAAGATAGATAGCATTTATATAGAATATTTTCCTAGTAAATTGTTTGAACAAAATTTTATATAGACACAAATTCTACTAAAACGAACCGTATATTTACTGAGTGCATCTAGTCGATTGTCACAGATTGCAACATATTATTATGTTTCACCGACGACCCTCATACACACTGCACATTTGTTCCCTCGCCTACTCGTTATGCACATCTTGCTTTAGAGCTCTCAAACATTCAACAATCTTCAAACTTTCCACCCTCTCTCTCTCTCTCTCTCTCTCTCTCTCTCTCTCTCTCTCTCTCTCTCTCTCTCTCTCTCTCTCTCTCTCTCTCTCTCTCTCTCTCTCTCTCTCTCTCTCTCTCTCTCTCTCTCTCTCTCTCTCTCT
>NC_071979.1:21102478-21108487 GCF_026283585.1 Hylaeus volcanicus
TCTCTCTCTCTCTCTCTCTCTCTCTCTCTCTCTCTCTCTCTCTCTCTCTCTCTCTCTCTCTCTCTCTCTCTCTCTCTCTCTCTCTTTCTCTCTCTGTGCCGTCCATTCGCCACAAGTATGTCGGAAATAAACAGTTCCGCAGAAATTTACTCGACGAAAATAAATATTAACTTTATGATCCCCGACGAATACTGTTCCGCGAACGGAACCGTACCAGCACGTAATATCTACTTTTTAATGCAATGAACTTGCCGTGGATGAAGCTTTCGAGAGAAACAATTGCAGAGTAGCACGGCGGTCGAGTGTCAAAATTAGACAGATCCAGATTTTTCCATAATTGCTTTGGAGATGTCCAATATCAAGGCAATATTGAAAATTATTTCTTGATTACTTGAACAGTTGTCTCAACAAAAATTAAAATAAATCAAAATAAAAATGTCGAAACGGTCTATTGAGGGCTAGAATAAATAGCTAGAGTACACGTGGTCCGCGAAGATCTTAGAACCTTTCATAGAAACTTTATACAATCGTCTAAACCGATTTGCTTGATACCACGGCGGATGGTCTGGCTAATTCGAAAACAGATAGATGGCTCATGGTGATTTTAACAACGTTCAGTAGGAAGGTTGAAAGCCATGACTGAAACGCGCTGCAAGATTTATCCGATAAACGAGATTTAAGCGGCTCTTGTATCCTTTCTATGGATGAATTACTCGAGAACGTTTGTGGATGGCGATGAATATCGTCGACGCGAAAAGCATTCTCCTCCCGTGCTGGTTGCATGTATCCGAAGGGTTGAGAGGCTTAAAATCAAACGCGAGTACCAGACTAATTACGTTAATTGGCATAATACTCCTGACGCGTTTGCAGTTAGCAAAGTGTCGACTCTTCGATTCCAGCACGAATACAATAGAAGCTACGGGGGCCGGCGAATCAGTTAAGCTGAACGAGCGCTGGGCTTGTTTATCTGACAATTGCAGGGCTTTTGGGAGAATGTATACACGGATTGGTAAAAAAAATGATATTCCCCGCTAGGTGGTTTGTTCGAGATTTCAAATTTTATCACTATAAAAAACGTCAACAGAAAGTGAGAATTATATGACCCGTTCACTGCACAAATCGATTAACTCCACTTTTTGAAAAATCTTAAATTTATTAAATTTGGAGTTAATAGATTTGTGCAATGGACGGCTCATATTCGAAGACCTTTTTATTTACATTATCTGTCGACATTGACACGTCTTCGCAAATTCATACCAAAGCTCCTGGATGACGCAGAAAATTATCAAAGCAAGCATAGCGTAAACGTCTGTTAACCGCGACATTATCGGAGCGAATGAACGTTTAAAGAGCGACGGAAAAGTTTGGTGTAACGCGTTCGGGGCGAGAGGAGACGCGTCAGAAGATTCGTGACATACGCCCCCATTATCCACACGGATCGGCGCGCTGTTTCGCGAGAGTTTCAAGTTATAAAATGTAGGCCAGATAAGAGCCACCCCCGTCATGGTCCACATCCTTTTTCAATTCAAACTCGCAAGGAAGTCGCGAATCCACTCTTTACATCGATCCTTTCTCCCGCTGCCATCGGTGTTCTCGCCCTCCCTATCCCTTTCAGGCTTCCCTTTCCCTTTTGCTGTCCTTTCTTTCCTCCGTACGTAAGGGCAGCACCGTGAGTGAGTGCTACGACGGCAGCAGAAGTTCCTCCATTAACGATAACAATGAAAGATGGACACAGAATTTGGCCCCGATCATTCCTGACAAACACACGCTTACGTTGCCTCGCCGCGCTGCGAAATTCCGCTCGTCCAGCTATAAATATCCAAGAGACGCCGCGCTTCCTGTTTTTCTCTAACAAAGACGACCGTTCGATTAGTCTTTGTGTAAATTAACACGTTGACTGCCAGACAAATATTCTTGAAAATTTCCACTAGGATTGAATATTATTTAAGCTATTGGAGGGCTACATAATCAAACATTTATCGTGGTATTTCTTTTTGTAATTTCATCAAAATTTATAAATTTCATTTAAATTCATTTCCTTTGTTGCTCAATGCAGATTGTTAAGTTGCTCATAATTCAAACTTTCGTCCAACAAGCTTCAATAGTATCTTCATGAATCAATAATACTATAACGTGTTATCATTAGAGGAAGTTCATTGAGTGATTAATGCATTTTATTCGTCAGGACGAGACAACAAGTTCCAAACGTAGACTTGGAATAGTTTTAAACACCACCCACGGGATGATTAAAACGACACATCACGACCTTTTCACAGTCCCACCACTCCGACTCATAATTCTCTTCCTCTACCACAAGAATTATTCTTTAATACTTCCATATTTCCCGCGTTTCATAAACCGCTTTTCCACGATGCGTGCTTACTTCAATCTGCCCTTCCCAAACCACGCGAAGCGAAGGTTTTTACACGTTTCCAGGGAAAAATAAAAACCCACCGATTCTGTAATGGACAATCGCGGGATAGTCCGGTTGAAAAAAGCTAACTAATATGTTATCGAACGTCCGTTTCGCGTTTACAACGAAACGGAAGTTTAAATGGATTCGGTATTGGTTATCCCAGCCGAAAAGCGAGTCCATTAAGGGCTTTGCTAATGGACCGCTATCGCGTAATGCAACAGAAAAAATAAGTTGTAGAAACATCTGCGCCTTCGCGCGAACCTCTCGCTGTAAATAATTTTTGTCCGCGCCGCGGAAAACGCCTCTCGTTTCCGTTATTTTCTCCTCTCGTCGATAATTCTTACCGTTGCCATCGGGCTACGTTGATGATCTATAGAACGACAACCGAATAGAATGACAAAAAAAAAAAAGAATATAGAGAATAGGAGGAAGAGGGTGAAGTGAAATATCTAAAACGAAGAGAAACGAAGAGGAAAAATTCGTTGCGGCCGACTTCCGCGGTTCATTTCCACCAGATTGTTTGCCAAGCTCGTTCTTTCCCCTTTCTTTTCGACTTTTCATCGGCCCGCCGAATTGTACGTCGCAAAACGGGATTTCCCGTAAGGAAATCGACGTGTAGGAGGGAGGGGGCCACAGATGGAAAGGGATCGACGTAACGGGGGCAGGAACAGAGGACCTTCATACATGATTTCCCCCGAGTCCCTAGAGTGAAGCATTTCTGGCAATACGCGTTCATAGAAGCGTGCGGCTACCTGCTGTACGGTATCTCGCTGACAAAGTTGCCCAATCATGCGTGCATTATGAGATCCCCCCTGCAAAAGGACTCGTGAGTAAAGGATTACCGGTAAGAGGTTCCGAATCTTCGTGCTCGTTTCTTTTTTCACCGATGGCGGTTACGATCCTCCTCCCTTAACCGAATTTGTCTATTCCTCCATCCTAAAACACCCCTCGCTAAAAGCGATCGATGAAACTACATCCCAAAAATGCCAGTTAAATCGCTCCTCCGCGCTGTTTCACTAATCCTAAACAATTATTCGCGCACCAATATATGCACACGAAGCCTAGCTGCGTATAATTCCAATTCGGCTCTCGCGAGATCAAGCGACCATCGACGGCAGGACGAACAAAATTGTTGCGTCGCAGCCAATCCCCCTGGTTCCCAGGTACGTCAATCATGAGCTTCGCCCCCTCAACTATAAAAATACACCAAGCCCACGGTTCACATCCTCGCAACTACGTCGTACACGTGCAAGAGGCACGATGTGTGGGTGGCATGTCGGTAAACGGCCGGGCCAGAGCGATTAGATGTTCGATCTGTATCAATATTTACTCCGCTTCGGTGCGGCGCGTCTTGCGAAATGGAAGCCAGACTTCCTTCATCCCGACGTGTTTGCCCGTGCCGCGAAGCAGATACACCGGATTCCCTGGGGAGGACGTGCCGCTAGTCCCACGGACAGGCTTACCGTTCCAGCTACAAACCATGCCACCGACCACCCACACCCTCGCTGCTTCCACCTTCTTTGCCCCATTGCTTGCATCTCTCCCGTCCCACCTCGCGATGTGGCCCACCTAGCTGTAGACGAGCCGTCTTACCAGTCCTGAATATATTCCCGCTGGCACGATCGATCCGCCACCATAATAAGAAGAGTAAACGAGAGAGGATATTCTATGCAAGATCAACCAGCACGCTGCCAGCCACGCGAATACACCAACTACGGGCGGTTCCACCCGGTTTCGCATCTTCGCGAATACCTCCACCGATCCCGCCAGACAACCTTCCGGTTACCCGATCGATCCCCACCGAAAGTTTACTTGTAAGATTACGCGTTACGAGGAACGAGAAACCGGGAACACGGCCCGTCGAACGGGGAAATGGGTTAAGGGAGGACCCAGCATCGCGAGGCGCTACAATTAGTGGCGACGTTTGCGTTAATCATGGGCCAAGCCTTTCCGGAACGACCTACGTCGGGCCACGAGATTCCTGGATTATGCGAATTTCATTTTCGGTGAACACGACTCGACGGAGATCGAGGGAATGCGTGTAGAATGGTTCTTGAGTGTTTGGTTAGAGCAGTGTTTCTCAACCTTTTTTGTGTTATGGCAGTTCTTGATTTTTTTCGATAAAGAATCTTCCATTTTAGATTATTTAGACACGTGCTTCATTGTCACAATAGATTTTTAGCTGCAAATATTGCTCACTTTTCCTCGGATCTCCGTCCCTATTAATTCTTTCTGTTCCGTAAGATTACAAATTTTGCGTGCGACGCTGGTCATGACGAACTTCTTAAATTAGTGAATGTACATTGCTTGACGGTTACCATACGAAAGAATTTGGAAACTCGCAAAGTTTGCTCGCCATGGTCGATACACTTACCGTTAATAAATAACGATGACCGAGAAACGGGAACTGTTTTATTCGAAGTGTACAATGTACAAGTTTCAGCGTCGCGTTAATACTCGAGGCATTATCGTCAGAAACGAAGAGTATGAAATTCACGACTAGGAAGAAAGAAAATGAGAACACACTTTGGTCATTCCCCTGGGTTGATTAATGAACGTCCCGGTAAAAAAGGCAGGAATAAAAACGAGCGTGTATCATTCGTCACCGGTGTAAACGATGCACCGCGTATCGTATACAGCTCGCAGGAATTCTGTCGAGTAAGATAATGGAATAGAACTGGAGCAGATTACGCGAGAAAAGAATTGCATTAGAATGATCGATGAAGTTTGTTATCTCGAGCTGAAATAAACAGTAAAGTACCGTACTTCATTAATTATATTTCATATAGGAAGAAAACGAGCTGCTACAGTTATTTGAATTAATTATGCATCGTACTCTGGTAATGGTTTTGGAGGGGATCGAATTGGATGAATTTTCTATTATATTACGTATCAACATTTTTGACGAATTTTATAAATTTCAGTTTGTAAACACTGGTATCATTTATCTTGATTTTATGAAGGAACGTAGTGCAAATATTTGAGTTTTTAACGGTATCGTCGAATGTGATAGATTTTTTAACAAAACAAAAGGAAACGAATTAGCATAGACAATTCAGGAAACAAATATTTTGTTCGTTGTTGAAACCTGAGGCGGAACTTGCAGCTTCGGAAACAGGCGGTGAACCTGTGACGTGAATAGAGTCTAACAAATAGACCCGAAATAGACCCGAAGAAAGATTGTACTCTATTTGTATCCTCGCAGCAGAAATCCACGAGTAAACGAATAAATCAAAATCACCTCGAAACGCAAACAAATCCTTCAACTTCCTGACGTAATCACGCTCCGTCGAAGTTACAAACGCGCCAACGTCAAAGGAATCCCCCGATAGATTTTGACCCAGCAATCAATAGTCGCCTAAAAGTGCTCCATTAACGCGTGGCATCGACGCCGTATTACCCGGAATTTCCAATATTTCCGTCGAATGTTGCGCGATATAAAGCGTGACGCGAAGCGGAACGTTCCGCGCGGCAACAGTCACGCGGGGACACATAATGCACGAACGCTATAGCAAGTCGATGTCGCGGGAGGGAGGGAGGGGGAGGGAGAGAGAGAGAGAGAGAGAGAGAGAGAGAGAGAGAGAGAGAGAGAG